>NC_057814.1:516399020-516504555 GCF_018294505.1 Triticum aestivum
TAGAGGGTTGGCCGGACGGCGGCGGGCCGGCGGTGGGGAGTTGTTTCGGGGTAGCGAGGAGATGGCGGACCGGCAGTGGGGAGTTGTTTCGGGGCGGCAGCGGGCCGGCGGTGGGGAGTTGTTTCGGGGCAGCGAGGCGGCGCGGGGTTCGGCCGGTGGTGGCTGGCTGCTTAGGGGGTGCAGGTTGAAGATAAACTGCAGGCCCTCCCTAAACTATCCCATGTGAAGTGCCTCTTTGCTACCATTGCGTTCAGTTTCGACAGTAACATTCAGATTCCACAGTAAATTTTAGTTTCGACAGTTAAGTTCAGAGTCAACAGTTTTTACCTCATCTATTGTAGTCAGGTGGTTTTTGGTGATGTAAATTTTACATCTATCACTTTTTGGTAATGCATTTTACATCATCTAATGGAGATGCTATTAGAATCCCACTTGAGATTAACGATGTTTGTCTTGTGCTGCTTCAGCCTTGACGTCTTACGGCTCACCGGAGCTGCTCCAACAACGGAACGATCCATCACAACAGAGCAGTGCCCTGGACGCCGTCTGCAGATTCCTCAGATCTTCCTCCACACCTCCGAATGCCACCTCCGCCTCAACTTCTTCAGCGACCAGCCCAATGATGCTGAGGTCGACACGGCTACGGCAAAGAGGTTGTACACTTGTTGCATCACTTATTACTCTACATTCATGTCGATCCATTAGGGCTATTTTGGTTCAATGGAAAAACGTAGCAATAGGAAATTTTCCTATAACACTCTGCTATTCAATTATTCATGCATTTTATTGAAAGGAATGGAGCAAAACATCCACCTGGACCTACTTTTCAAAATCCTGTGCATGAAAACAAGACCAAGTGCATTAGTGGCAGAATAACATTCTAACTATACACGCTTTCATATGGTTTCACTTTATTTTGGCCATGTTTCTTTGCATTCCTCTGCTCTTCCAATTCCTGTGAACCAAACACCCAAGTTGACAGAAATCATGTGTTTACATATGCCCTGTTTACCATTTGCATTCCTATCCTATTCCGGTGTTTTTCCTATCCCTGCGTTTTTAGAATCATGCAATCCAAATGAGCCCTTACAGAATTACTTCAGTTACAGGTAGGTGTTGAAGGAAACTTTGTGTGGTTTATCCTGCTCCTTCCGCGATGTCGTCCACCTCACTTGAGCTGCACATCGACAGAAGCATCCACAAACCAGACATCACGACTCCTGACCGTATTTTGCTGCCTCAGTCTCCTTCCTTGCCGTCGGCACCGACCGCAATGGCATCACCATCATCAACTCAGCAGATGAACCTGAGGAGTACACGGGTCCACAAGAGAGGTCGCACTCTTTTGTTTCTGCTTTATGTTATGCATTGCTTAAAATTACCTGCAACTTTATTGTCCTGTTCACCTCTTAGACTCCAAGTCAAGTCCAAATTAATGTTCAAACTTGAGTTCTAAATTAGTTGTGGGGCAATACAATGTCATGCAGACATTGCTCCATGGTGGGTTCAATGGCAAACCCTCCCCCCCCTCTCTAGATTGTAATCCAAAGGAAGATATCTGTTCTGAGGCGGATTCAGACGCAGCTGACCACTCCTATTTACCCCCCCCCAAGGTGTTTGCTCTACCTTGGCATGATGATGTTAGTCATATCATGCATATGTTGCCTTGCAGTGCCTACTTCTGACGTCATATATGTCATCTGCTTAGTTTAGACATGTTCTGTAATGCCACATGTTTAGTTTCTATATCATATATGGGAATTATGCAGTCTCATGTATTCTAGCCAGCCATAATATATGTGAAATGTGCAATGCCATCCTGTTTAACCAGGCATCATATATTTGAATGATATCTTGCCCATCCTTTCCTTCATTACATTTCCATTTGTCGACAATGTTTGTACATTAAACTACTCTTCTCGTGAATCAACCATTTGGGTGGGAGATGGAAAAATCTGGAGTGAAAACAAGGCCTTCAGAGCAGACAATGCTACCTGTCGAAGCAGATCTCTTGTTGGGTCACGATAGCTCCTCAGAGATGGATTCAGAGATAGATGACCAGTCCTATTCCCCCACCGAGGTGTATGCTCTAACTTGGCATGGTTATACTGCTCATATCATGCATATGGTGTCTTTCATTGCATATTTTAGACATCATATACACAATATTCAACACCATGTTCTTAGTTCAGACATCATATTGAATGCCCTCCGTTTAGCATATAAATCACATATGTGAATTAAATCATAAGATCCTGATTACTTAGATAACATGTATGTGAATTATGTCATGCGATCATGTTTAGTTATTCATCATATCTTTGAATTATGTTATGCTATGCTATCCAGTTTAGATAGACATCATATATGTGAAATTATGTCATGCTATCCGTTTTAGTTAAGCAATATACATGTCAACTATTTCATGCCCTCTTTTTTCCACACTATCTATTGCATCTGTCTCTCAAACAATGTCTGTACATTCAACTATGTTTCCTGTTTATCGGCCATTTGAATTGGAGCGGGTGATGCCAGTATCTAGCGGAGTAAAAACACGGTCTTCAAATAAAACAGTGCTACCTCTTGCTGCAGGTAGCACCCCGGTTGTACATGCACGAGAACCAGCCCTACCACACATAACCCAGACTCTCGCAGATTGTACCCCTACTGTGATGGTCAGAGAAGCAGCTTCACCCAATCTAACCCCAACCCCAGCAGATAGTAACCCAGTTCCGGTTGACACAGCACCATCTCCACCACAGAGCTCCCAAACAAGAGCGGTTAGTAAGGCAACTAGAGTGCCCAGAGGGACAGTACTACCACGGCGAACCCCAACTCCACCAGTTAGTATGCCTATTCCTGTGGAGGAAGCACAACCAGCCATTCGTAGTTTAGCATCTATCTCATTTGATGTTGTTAAATCCTATGTGCGTATCTTCCCATCTTGGAAATATTATACTGAAGATGAAGGAAAATGCCAGTTGCAGGTGTTTGTCCAGGAGTTATGTGTAAGTAATGTTATTCATGGCAATTACTTTGCTTTGTCCCATACATTCTACCTCCATGATGGTTATAATACAGCAAATTTTCCCATTTTTCTCTATAGAGAAGGACCGATTTGGAAACTTGGGATGAGGTAACCTGTGCTAATACCTCTGCTATGTTCAAGAATGCTTGCTGGCAGTATCGGAATTACCTGAAGAAAATGTACTTCACTAGCAAAGAAACTCATCAAATTCCCTTACGTTCTCCTGAGACACATTTACTGGACGATGACTGGGAACGCCTTGTTCAGTACTGGTCCCGAACCAAGAATGTGGTAAGGTCTATGAGCTCATTTTTTTAAGTACTGTATTCTTGTGTCTTACTGTACTCGGTTCATGTAGAACAAGTGCTTAAACCTGAAGAACAACTGTTCTAATTTAAGATTCCATTGCTATCGTGCATACTGCTTTGCTGTTGTATCACTGTATTTACTCATACAAACTTATTTTTAAACTGAAGGATCCAATTGAAACTCCAATGGCACAGCAGGTATGTTCACGCATGTTTCTTTAACAGGTTTGCTCTTATCAATAGCTCTGTTGATTTCAATTTCAATTGTGTATACAGTTGACTTCTCATATCATGCACATTACTAGCATCACAACAGAGTGAATAGTGTTGTTGTACATGTAGACCCATGGTACACATCTGAAATCTTGTTGTGCCGTGTATTTTCCCACGCTTTGTATTCTTTCACTGCTGCTTTGTCTTGAATTGATATGATTTGAACCGTGTCTTGGTAGTTTAATCATGACCACCTTACTAATGAACCAGTTCACCGAAATGAGTTTCATATACTAGTAGATGCTAAACCTGTTATGTGTCTGCTTGTTTCTTCTTTTAGAATGCTGACAGAATATTGGGGAAGAGTGCCTTATTAAGCAATGGTAAAGGAAGTAATGTAGATAAGGTTCAGGATAGTGAGATATCCTTGTTGGTCTCCAAGAAAGCTGATAAAACAGCTAAGGAAGACTATCTTGAAGACAGTGAGACAACCCCAAAGTCCAGCCTTGGTTTAGTGTTCGAGTTACTGGCCACTACCGCTTGCACAAGCTATTCAAACTCACTGTCTAATCAGTTCGGTTTCTTGAGTCTCAACTACAAGCGGAAAGACATGGATCAGCTGTGCTATGACAAGAAGCGGAAGGACTGCGGAAATCCCTGGAGCATTCAGATGCATACTTTCTGGTGCAACAGCAAGCGTTGGAGGATTTTAGCGCCAAACAGGACAAAGCTAATAAGCTTGCTAAGCTTATTGCCAGCATGGTGGATACCCAGGATAATGTTTCTTGAGCTCTTCTGAAGTTGTTTCAGTTATGCTCTTGTTTTGCTGCCACGTTTATTTCACTGGTGGCCAATTTTGACGGCCAGTGTATGTAATATGCTGCTTTGTTCCCTATATTTGCACTGGTGGCGAACTTTGATGCCCAGTGGATGCAATATGTGTAATACCATGATAGCCTAGCATAAGTTGCTTGCTTATTTATTTCCGTGTTGTCTTGTTTATTTGTTTGCTTGTAGTCAGTGTAGTTTTTCTTCCGCGGTTTGCTAGTGGTCGCAATAACCTATTTTTTAAAACTAGGCCACAATAACCATGGGCTACATATTTACTGTAGTTACCATGGGCCTCCTACGGGCCGTAGAAATAATGGGCCTTCTAAGGGCTATAGGATCCATGGGCCTTCTATGGGCCGTAGGATCCATGGGCCTTCTACGGGCCGCAGGATCCATGGGCCTTCTACAGGCCGTAGGGTACATTGGTCTTCTATGGACCGTAGGATCCATGGGCCTTCTACGTGGCATATAATCATTTTGCCAAACATGGGCCATACTATTCGTGGACCATAACGGGCCGTTAATAGGCCGTATTTGAAACGCTATGAAAACAGCCCAACGGGTTAACGGGCCACAAACGGGCTGAATTTGGCCCACAAACGGAACAGACCAGTAACGGACCGTAACTAACCGAATTCTAGAAATGAGCCCAAGAATAAATTGGCCCTTAGAAGGCCGAAAGTTAACATGGGCTGGAAACGGCCGACGGAATAATGGGCCGTTAATGAGTATGAAGCGATACACTGTTCATTATGGGCCAGTTTCATCTCGGGCCTTTATTGGGCCCAG
Organism: Triticum aestivum; assembly: GCF_018294505.1. Classification (NCBI taxonomy): domain Eukaryota; kingdom Viridiplantae; phylum Streptophyta; class Magnoliopsida; order Poales; family Poaceae; genus Triticum; species Triticum aestivum. Next base: position 516,404,190 of record NC_057814.1, read on the forward strand.
AGTTACGAAGGGCCTCATATGGGCCGAAAGTCATCATGGGCCATACATGGGCCAGAAGTTACAACGGGCTGGAATCATATTGGATGGCCCATATGAAGCTATTGGGCTTAATTCCAATAGGCCGTAACGGGCCGGGGCTTAGTGGGCCGTAAATGGACGATATACGAACAGGCCGTTAACATGCTTTCCGTGGGCCGGCCCGTTACCTTTTGACCAAGTCAAATGGGCCGGCCTTTTCACCAGAATGGGCCTCTATTGGGCCGTGCCACGTGTCGACGTATCATAGGCGCCTCCTGTCCAATGAGTGGATGACATCTGTCCGAACGGTGAGGCAACACGTGTTTCCTCTCGCCAATGAGAATTTTACACGTAGAAAATCCCCATTGGTCCGGGCTATTAATGGGTTATCAGATCCAAAACTGGACCCGACAGCTTAATGGCAACCTATTATGGCGGATGCCACGTGTCGGTCACCCTTGACGAAAACACTTTTATGACGCGCGATTTATCGTCATGGAAGTGGACACTTCCGTGATGATAATTTTGGTAATGTCATGGAACACTTCTACGAGAGCACAGGTATGACTATCTTGATTCTATCATAAAATCGTCATGGATGTACATGCATGACAGAAAATGTCACCTATTGTGACAAACACATATCATCACGGAAGTGTATTTTTTTGTAGTGAATAGAATGTGTTGTAAACTTCAATAGTTGCATAGATCAAATCCAGTAGCCCCCAAGGGCCGGTTTATGCTTTCAAGATAAACCGGGACTTATAATAACAGTACTTCAACTTTGCATGTGTAACCCCCAAGGGTCGGTTTAATCTGTCAAGATGAACCGGGTCGTTAGATAATAAAAATTTAATTATCCATCTATAGCCCTCAAGGGCCGGCTTAATCTGTTAAGATAAGTCGGGTCTCAATACCATATATATCCTGAAAATTTCACCACAGAGCCTCCATGACTCGGCTATAATCAGCATATAACAACTAGATCATCATAAACTTGTGTTGAAAAGGAGCAATAGGCATTAGCCCCCAAGTGCCATGGAAAATACTTGTATTGTGGTTGGGACTTCAAAAAAGATCTTAAGAGCAATAGGCATTAGCCCCCAAGTGCCAAGGAAAATACTTGTATTGTGTTTGGGACTTAAAATAAATTCATTGCAATCTCATTTACTGTTTATCTCTTGTAGGCCGAGCTTAGTAGCAAAGAATCCCAAGTCGCCAACCTTCAAGTAAACATCAAGTCTCAGCAAGCAGAAACCTCCAGGGCCAAAGATGAGCTGACCACTGCCTTAGCAGCAATGGAGAAGCTGAAAGAAGGCTTCAAAGCTGAACAGGCGGGTTGGGATATAGAGAGGTCATCCCTGTTGAAGAAGGCTGAGGATGCTGAAGCGGCCCTTAAGCCAGTAGCTGTACAGCTTGCCGGCTTAAAACAGCAAATCAATGCCATGACTGCTGCCATTTTTGGTAAATAACTTCCTCTTAATCTTTTTGAGGTATGTTAACCAATGTGCTCCCAGCTTACAAACTTCCTTGATGATACAGGCTCCAGAGTTGCCCACCTTGGCTCAGACATGCAGAAAAAACTGAAAGCCGCCTACACGCTCATAGAGCAATTATATACTGGCGCACAACGGGTCATCTGCACAGCTGCTCACAACAAACAGCCTCGAAACCTCATCAAGGATATGTTGGAGAAACTATCTATGCTGCCTCCGCGGATCGAAGAATTGAAGAAATCAGCTGCTAGAGCCGGTGCACTTACAACGCTAACCCGGGCCAAAGCATGGCTAGCTGATCTTGAACCGGCAGACTTGGCAAATGGCTGCCCGAGCGTAAAAGAAGACGGGCCCCCCTTTCAGCACAGAAGATTTCTCCGCAATTGCAAGGGAAATGCGTCCTCTGGCCGGTAAGCTCACTTGAGACACTAATCTTTCACATTATCAGCCGGTTTATGACGCCGACAACAAGAAGGTCAAGGCGCCGACTCACGATTCTCAGGACCTAACTCCTCCGATCCGTAAGCACACTTTTGCCCCTGATGTTGACCCATCATCAATTATAAGTGATGAAGCTATATTCAGAGCTTTGACTGGGATCAATTGGGCAACCACTTACTTCCAACCATTGGGTGAAGACGAGCAGGATGAACTGGTGCTGGACGATCCACAACGTTCAACTCATCAAGGCCAAAATCCATAAGTCGCAGGTCGGCTTAGCATTTGTTTTTTGTGAAACTGCCAAAACTATTATTCTTTTGGGGCATCAGATGCCTTGTAATAGGCTAGTTAAACTCTTCATCTGCCATGCCATCGTGCATGTTTTGTTTTGCATAACAGTGCTGATCCTCCAGTTGAAGATCTGCCACTTATGCTTATGATATCATCAAGTATGTAAAGCAGATTTTATTTTCCTAGCACATACACAGATCACAAGTGCTCTGGCGGTTTACCCCTGAGCGGGTCATAATACCCTATATAAAAACCACTGGTGACTAAAACAATCCATAACCAGGGCCGGTTTAATCATAACAAAATATCATACTTGTGATATTTTCTCACACTTGCGGCTTATCATACCTGTGCAGTAAGGGTTACAACCCAAAACATTGAGCGCACAATGCCCTGTTCAATTGACTGATACCGCCGGCTTACAACGCCGTATGCAGCAAGGGGTGATATCCCAAAATTTAGCGCACATCACTTCCAAGTATATAAAATCATCATACACCGGCGACTTATAGTCCAAAGCCAGGCCGGGTTAACAAACGCCGGATAAATTCATATATGAACCATAAGGCAACATATCCTTCATCGGTTTTCAAATATATCACAAAAAATGAAGCTCAAAAAATGTTAAAATCGAATAAAAAGCAAAAAACCAAGATTTTCACAGGCTGCCAAGCCTTCAAGTCAAGTGCTTTTCAAGGGCCGCACAACCACTGAGTTAAACCTTCATTCAACCTTATAAGTTGGGCCTCACATGACCAATCGTCGTTTTAGCTTTGACAAGTTCAGGGTCTGTATAAGATTGACTTGTCAAAAGTACAGCGAGTCATTCCAGTCAATCTGGGCGGAGTGGCGGACTTAAAAAGGCAGGATAACCCAGGTTTTTAGGTGAATACACTTGGCTTCCAAGCCTACTACAAGGGTCATAAAAACTCTTGTCCATTGAACAAAGAGCCCCTGAGTAGTATTTCATTCTAGGCGTACAAGCCGGATCAATAGGGTAATCATAGCTATGCTCAATGAGCAGGAAGCCCCCAAGTATTTTAGTAATCATGGCGTACAAGCCGGATCAAGAGGGTAGTCATAGCTATGCTCAATGAGCAGGAAGCCCCCAAGTGATCATATAAAGTGACAATAAAGACTCATTATTCTTAAAAATGAAACGACAGAGGCCCTGAATTATCAGGGATGCCGGCTTTATTATATCCATCATGATATACACTTTGTCAAAATATGTACATCACAAGAGCCAGTGGCTCAAGTGTAATAAGGCCGAAGATGAGCAATATTCCAAGGCCGGCGGGTCTCCTCCTCCGACGTGCGTGAGTCTTCGTGGTCTCGAACATCGATAAGGTAGTATGACCCATTGTTCAGATTTTTGCTGACCACAAAGGGCCCTTCCCAAGGTGGGGATAGCTTGTGCATATCAGTTTGATCCTGGATAAGCCAAAGCACCAAATCACCTTCTTGTAAGGTTCTAGTTTTAACCCGACGGTTGTGATAACTTTGCAAATCTTGTTGCTAAATCGCCAAACGAGCCGCCGCAAGCTCACACTCCTCATCTAACAGCTCAAGTGCATCCTGACGTGCTCTTTCATTATCAGCTTCAACATAAGCCGCCACACGAGGCGAATCGTGATGGATGTCACTGGGGAGAACCGCCTCTGCTCCGTAAACCATGAAGAAAGGCGTGTAACCTGTAGATCTGTTGGGGGTGATATTGATGCCCCATAACATGGAAGGTAACTCCTCCACCCAACAACCGGGCGTCCTCTGCAAAGGGACCATAAGCCGGGGCTTGATGCCTTTCAAGATTTCTTGATTGGCCCGCTTAGCTTGACCATTGGACTGGGGGTGAGGCACTGATGATACATCAAGCCGAATATGCTCTCGTTGACAAAACTCTTTCATATCACCCTTGGAGAGATTAGTGCCATTATCAGTTATAATGCTGTGGGGCAAGCCAAAACGGAAAATCACCTTTTTGATGAATTGCACCGCTGTTGCCACATCACACTTACTAACAGGCTCTGCTTCAACCCACTTTGTGAATTTGTCAACCGCCACCAACAGGTGAGTCTTTTATCCTTGGATCTTTTGAAAGGCCCAACCATATCAAGCCCCCAGACTGCAAATGGCCAAGTGATTGGAATCATCCTTAATTCTTGAGCCAACACATGAGCTCGTCTTGAGAATTTCTGACAACCATCACATTTACTGACCAAATCCTCAGCATCAGTATGAGCCGTCAGCCAATAAAATCCATGACGAAAAGCCTTGGCCACAAGAGACTTCGAGTCGGCATGATGACCACAATCTCCCTCATGAATCTCTTGTAGGATCTCACGACCTTCTTTAGGAGAAACACAACGTTGAAATGCCCTTGTAATACTGTGATGATGCAACTCTCCACTGACAATAGTCATTGACTTAGACCACCGGGTTATCTGCCTGGCCAAAGTTTCATCCTCAGGTAACTCGCCCCGGGTCATATAAGCCAAATATGGAACTGTCCAATCAGGAATGGCATGAAGAGCCGCCACCAATTGCGCTTCCGGGTCAGGAATAGCCAGATCTTCCTCTATAGGCAATTTGACTGAACGATTATGCAGGATATCCAGGAAAGTGTTAGGTGGCACCGGCTTACGCTGGGACCCTAACCGGCTCAAAGCATCAGCCGCCTCGTTTTTCCTGTGATCAACATGTTCAACTTGATAACCTTTGAAGTGACCAGCGATAGCATCAACTTCTCGGCGATAAGCCGCCATGAGTGGATCCTTAGAATCCCAAGTGCCAGAAACTTGCTCAGCTACCAAATTTGAGTCGCCGAAACACCTCACCTGGCTTAAGTTCATCTCCTTAGCCATCCGAAGACCATGGAGCAAGGCCTCATACTCTGCTGCATTTTTAGTACAAGGGAACATCAACCCGAGAACGTAACAAAATTTATCACCTCGTGGGGAAGTCAAGATAACTCCTGCCCCCAAGCCCTCCAATTGCGTGGATCCATCAAAGTGAATAGTCCAATATGTGCTATCTGGATTCTCCTCAGGCATCTGCAGCTCTGTCCAATCATTGAGGAAATCCACAAGTGCTTGAGACTTGATGGCTGTGCGAGGCATATACTTCAAACCATGAGGTCCATGCTCAATGGCCCACTTGGCTACCCGACCTATGTATTCTTTGTTTGAATAATATCCCCTAAAGGAGCAGAACTAACCACAGTGATGGGATGACCCAGAAAATATTGCTTGAGCTTTAGACTAGCCATGAACACCCCATATACAAGCTTCTGCCAATGCGGATACCTCTGCTTGGACTCAATAAGCACCTCACTGATGTAGTAAACCGGCCGCTGAACCGGATATTCCTTGCCTGATTCTTTTCTTTCCAATACAATCGCCACGCTGATAGCTCGGCTGTTGGCAGCCACATATAACAACAAAGGCTCTTTATCAATGGGAGCAGCAAGAACCGACGGCTCAGCCAATTGTTTTTTCAAGGAATCAAACACCTAATTAGCAGCCTCACTCCAAACAAAGTGATCTGTCTTCTTCTTCATCTGGTAAAGAGGAATAGCCTTTTCACCCAAACAGATTATGAACCGGCTTAAGGCCGCAATTCAACCCGCCAGATGCTGAACATCATTAATACACGCCGGCTTAGCCAGGGAAGTGATACCCTTAATTGTCTCCGGGTTAGCTTCAATACCCTGTTTAGAAACCAGAAAGCCCAAGAGTTTGCCTGCTGGCACATCAAAAACATACTTGGCTGGGTTAAGCATCATCTTGTAGACCCGGGGATTGTCAAAGGTCTCCTTCAAATCATCTATCAGGGTCTCCTTCTTCCTGGACTTCACCACAATATCATCCACATAAGCATGAACATTACGCCCGGTTTGATTATGAAGGCAATTCTGCACACACCGCTGGTAAGTTGCCTGGGCACTCTTGAGGCCAAAAGGCATAGACACATAGAAGAAGGCTCCAAAGGGAGTGATAGAAGCTGTCTTCTCCTAGTCCTTAACTACCATCTTGATCTGATGATAACCAGAATAAGCATCCAAAAAACTCAAACGCTCACAACCCGTCGTAGCATCAATAATCTGATCAATACGGGGGAGAGCAAAGGGATCAGCTGGAAAGGTTTGGTTAAGTCCGTGTAATCCACACACATATGCCAGGTACCTTTTTTCTGAAGTACCAGCACCGGGTTAGCCAACCACTCAGGATGAAAAACTTCAACAATAAACCCAGTCGCGCCAAGAGCCGGGCCACTTCTTCACCAATGGCCCTTGCGTCTTTCTTCATTGAAACGGCGAAGGAATTGCTTGACCGGTTTAAACTTTGGATCAATATTGAGAGTGTGCCCAGCGAGTTTCCCTTGGTACACTTGGCATGTCTGAAGGCTTCCATGCAAAGATGTCCCGGTTCTCACGGATGACCTCGATAAGCGCGCTTTCCTATTTCGGATCCAGATTAGCACTGATGCTGAACTGCTTGGATGAATCGCCAGGAACGAAGTCAACTAGCTTAGTGTCATCCGCCGACTTAAACTTCAACAAGGGGTCATGCTCCGTGGTTGGCTTCTTCAAAGATGTCATATCCGCCGGGTCAACATTATCCTTGTAAAATTTCAATTCCTCTGTTGCGCAAACAGACTCAGCGTAAGCAGCGCACATCATTCTGGACTAGGGGGTACTCACCATGTCGCCTCCCGACCAGCTGGATCAGGCCGTGGACCCCCATGCCGGTTCAACTCATGGGCCACTTTGGACAGCCCATGCCGCATACAAGGGAGATCCCACAAGACTTGGCGCCCAAGATGAGGAATCTCCTAAACCCTAGGCCTCTGGTGTTTTATATAAACCGAGGCCAGGCTAGTCAATAGACAATCTCATATTCATTACTACAATCTCGTGGTAGATACATGTACTCTGTACTACACCCCATATGAAAACAATCAAAAGCAGCATGTCGGGTATTATCTCTTCGAGAGAGCCCGAAGCTGGGTAAAATCCCGTGTCCATGTTACCATCGCTCCAAGACACCTAGCTTAGGACCCCTACTACGATATACACCGGATATAGAACCGACACACTCCAAGGCTATCTTCCGGCTCCCATGTAATGTGATGGTGCCCTTATGACCTGGCATATTAAGCTGTAGATAAACATAACACGGCCTTGCCATGAACTTAGCATAAGCCAGCCATCCAAACAGAGCATGATACGGGCTCTGGATCTTGACAACTTCAAAGGTCAAAGTCTCCGCTCTGGAATCATGTTCATCCCCAAAGGCCGCTTCCAAAGCGATCTTTCCCACAGGATACGCCGACTTACGAGGCACCACTCCATGGAAAACAGTATTGGATGGCTTAAGATTTTTGTCAGTCAATCCCATACGACGGGAAGTATCATAATCAAGGATATTGATGCTACGGCCTCCATCCATGAGCACCTTAGTGAACTTGTACCCTCCAACCTGTGGTGCTACCACCAGAGCTAAGTGGCCTGGATTATCAACCTGGGATGGGTGATCCTCACGACTGCAAAGAATAGGGTGTTCAGACCACCGTAAATAACGGGGAATCGCCTATTCAACCGCGTTTACTGCCCTCTTATGGAGTTTCTGATCTCGCTTACACAAGCTCATGGTGAAGCCATGATATTGTCCACTATTCAACTGCTTCGGATTACTCTGATAACCACACGGTTGCTGCTGATTCCCTTGACCAGACTGTTGATTAAAACCACCCTAATTGCCCTGGCTCTGGAAACCGGAATTAGAACCTCCACCACCTTGACCCGGACCATGAAAACCGGATCCTGAGCCGCCGTTCAGCCCATGATTGTTCTGGAAAAAGTTGGAATTTCTGTACTCCCTCATAATAAAGCAATCCTTCCAGAGGTGAGTGGCCGGCTTTTCTCGCGTACCATGCTTCGGGCAGGGCTGATTCATTATTTCCTCAAGATTGAATCTTGGCCCACCAAACCGAGGGGGCGGCTTTCCCTTGCGGCGCTGATTATTATCCTGCACATTGGTGTTAGCCACAAAATCCAAATTGCCATCAGTTTTGCGTTTACCACTGCCACCCTGACTCGTCGGATTATGCTACTGCCCTTTTGTGCTGCTGCTCTTCTTTCCCTTACCCGACCTTTCATCATCAGACTCGGGGTCCTTGGTACTATCAGAGTCGGCGTACTTGACAAGAGCCACCATTAACTCCCCCATGTCATTACAGTGGCGTTTAAGCCATCCCAGCTTCTGCTTAAGAGGCACAAAACGGTAGTTTTTCTCCAACATTAGAACTGCTGAATCGGCATTGATACGATCCGATGAGTGCAGGATGGCTGAGACCCGGCGCACCCAATGGGTTGTTAACTCGCCCTCTTCTTAGACATAGGAGTCCAAATCCACGATAAATATAGGCTGCTTGCACGTGTCTTTAAAGTTTTGGATAAAACGAGCTTTTAACTCAGCCCATGATCCAATGGAGTTGGGCGGCAACCCTTTCAACCAAGTACGAGCCCTTTCGTCCAACATCATGGTGAAATACTTAGCGCATGCGGCGTCGCCAACATCCAGCAGCTCCATTGCCATCTCGTAACTTTCAACCCAAGCTTCAGGGGGTTGATCTGCTGTGTAATTAGGCACCTTACGAGGACCCTTAAAATCCTTGGGCAAACGCTCATTACGTATAGCCGGCACTAAACATGGCACACCCAAGGTTCCAGAGGTCACGCCTGCCTCCACTGAAGTTGACGGATAAACTGGAGAACGCTGATGAGCCGTTTGTTGAGCCGCCAGCTCGGCCTCCCGATGTGCTCTGCCCTGATCCACCAAAGTCTGTGCATTGGCAACACCACATGCCAGGTCATGCGCACGAGGCTGGTTGCGGCGCTGTTCACGGCTTGAAACTACCGGTGAATCAATGTGCCTGCTGTAACTCTGGCTTGGACGAGGGGTTGAGTGAATTTGCTCGCGACTATAAGAATAAGCCGCCTGCTGAGCCACGGCTGTCTGAAGAAGTTCCCTGGCCCGCCGTGTCTCTATTGCCATTGGAGACTTGCCTTCAACTGGTAGAGCCGCCAATCGCGTTACCGCAGCAATCATATTGTCCAAAGGGTTAGAATAATGACCCGGTGGTGTCGAAACATGCTGAGGCGGGGTATTATTCACACATGGAGAGCCCATCGTGCATGGCTGAACCGGCGCTCCAGCCCCAGGTGCTTCAACCGTCTGGTTTACCACCGGCGGATCACTGGCCCCTGCTCCAGGCGTGTTGAAGAGGTTCCTCGGCTCATAAACCGGGGGTAGATGAATCTGATATCTCCTCCTCATGACCTCATTTGAAGCGTTTTGATCCAACGTGAGCCACAAGGAATCCACTTGGATCCGTTGTGCCTGAGCATCCAAGACAGCCCGTTCTGCAGCCATCCTAGCGTTCTCAGCCGCCAGCTCTTCCTTGGCTTGAGCTATCTCATCTCGCAGCTTAGCCACATCCACCTTGTGTTGTTCCTGGTTGTCCGGGGTTACTTCCACCCCCATCAGAGTCGCCAGAGCCTCTAACAATTCTGTGAGAACTTAGGTCGGCGGGCGCACAGAGCCGCTAGCACCAGCCGCCGTCGCAGCCATTGAACTGGAGGTCATAGCCGCGGCGGTTGTTGAACCAAGCGCCGGTTGTGCGCCGGCCATGAAGATCGCAACCCTGTTCGACGGCTCGTAGGGGTCTGGAATACTGTCAGCATCGGAATAGCCCCCAGGCCGGCCGTCTTGCAGTTGATATAATGAATTGGTCTCACCCGTGGACGACTCACCATAAGAATAGATGGCCGTCTCACCGCCAGACACAGATCCGTCTTCAATTTCCGCCCCATGGATGAAACCAACAAAGGCACGCTTCACGGTGGGTTGAACTCGGGCGATCGTGCACGCTGAGCCGTCTCGAGGATGTCGGTGCAGATGTCTGGCTCAGGGCCCGGTTTGCTGATCTTGCCGATGAAGACGTGGATTCCGCCGAAGGGGACCCGGTACCTGTACTCGATTGAGCCGGCCTCGGGGCCCCAGCCTACATCGTCGATGTAGAGCTTGCCGTGACGACTCTTGGTCATCCGGCCCACAGCGTATCCCTTGATCCCTTCGAAGCTGCCCTGTAAGAACTCGAAACCACCATGCACTGCCCCCACGGTGGGCGCCAACTGTCGTGGAATCGTCACGGCAGATGTCCTAGCGGAAGGACTTAGTCGTGGAGCCATCGCAACTAGGTTAGCTCAAAGGGACCAAACAGGTATAAACTCCCTGTGTCCTTTGTCCCATTTAACCCCTTTAAGCTAACCTAGTTGCGATGGCTCCATGACTAAGTCCTTCCGCTAAGACTTCTGCAGTGATGATTCCACGACATCACCCTTTAACGCACCTCCCCCCTTTATCTCCGATCTGTATTAGGGTTCAGGCCATTCGTCGGCATTCTTGTGTTGTTTCCGTCAACTCCGATAGCTTTCAATCTGGATAGGCCATAGGTCTTGTGCGGAAGCAGTTTTATTATCATTTCCATCATTAGAAATAGCATCTCTCCATGGAAGATCTCATCAGAGTATCCAAACTTTTCCACCGCCGCCACCTTATGCTAGAATTTACTGATTTTCTGAACTATGGTAGATCCAAAATTATTGCTCTAGTTTGTGAAGTCTGTTTATCCAATCACTTGGAAAAATTTGAAGTACCCGAACTATGACGGCGGGTTATACTGTAAACCATGATCCGCCATCCGAAAATATATCTTGACTTTTAGGCTCTGTCTGGTTTAACAGCAGAATTCTTAATCCGGTAGGTACCATTAGTCCCCACTTAAGCTGCCAATACTTCAATGCTCATCCCCCGGCTTAATCTGTTAACTGTTCATAGCATTTTATATTTGAATCAATGGTCCAGATTAATAGCATGACCATAAGCCGGTAATGTTTCCTTTGTTTAGGACATTGTTCTTCAAGATGGTCAAAACTGTCACTACTTGCAACTGGGTCGTTTCCCGGGTTACAGAGGAAGACTTGAATGTATACGTTCAAATCGTCTTAGCCAAAAACGAGGTCATCCATTGGAGGGTTCCGGGTAATGAAACTCATCATGAGCCCAAAAATGGTGAAGTATTGGTTTTAATGGATCATATGGTCCGGAGCTTGAGTCCTCCCATCTCAAGATTCTTCCAAGATGTACTGCACTTCTTTAAACTCTATCCACAAGATATCGGACCAAACTCTGTCTCAAACATCTGCAATTTCCAAGTGTTCTGCGAGGTGTACCTTCAATAGGAGCCCACCGTAGAACTATTCAGAGAGTTCTACTACTTGAATCGGCAGAATGAATTCATGGATGGACCTAGCCTTAAACTAGGCGGCATATCCATACAACGCCGGAAAGAGGCCATCTTCCCAGCTGCTAATCCGCCCAATCACCCCAAAAGACTAGAACCAGAATTGGTTTTATTGGCAAGATACCTCACCAGAAGGAGAAAAATCCCCTGCCGGGTTACCGCGCCAGCCGGCTTAGTAGCAGACATCATCTTCCGGACTGTATCAGCACAGCAGAATAGAAGAAATATGTGCCAGTTTTTGCCATGATCCGGGCTCTGATGGCCAACGGCTTGACCAGAATTGATCTAGTTCGCTGCTGGGTCGCCTGGAGAATCTTGCCTCTAAGCATCCGGCCTGGTTTAATGTGTGAGTATACCGGTGAACTAACATACCCTCAGCGCCACTATAAAACCGAAATGACTGAGGAAGACATCAATGAAATGACCAATGCTTTGTTGAATGAAAGCTTAGAAGATTGCAGTGAAGTTGGATTGGCCCCTTTCTGCATTCTGAATAAGCCGCCAGCTGTGAGTTTTGAACCCAGCTCATACTTGATTCATATTTTCATTTTTTTGCTGCTTGCTCGTACCCATTCATTGTTTACAGGCCGACTCACCTTTCTGGACCAAGAAATTGCCAGAAAAACCAAAGAAAACTTGGACAACAGACAAGGCTACCAAAAGGCCTGCTAAGAAGAAGTCCAACACTGCCGAATTATTCAATTTGGATGACAAAAATGATGATGATGATGAGTCGGAGGTAGAACTTGATTCCCTTGGCTCGTTTTTTGTACAGCTTATTAACAATGACTATTATCAGGATGACGCGGAAGCCAGCCGTGCAGATGATGCAGAGGTAATTACTCTTTCCTCCGGCTCAGAACCTCTGCGAACATAGAAAACCCGACAAGCAAGCCGGAAAGTAAGATTTTCTCACCCTTTAGCTCATTTGGATCCCAACTTTCTTTTGAAGAAACATCAACATGAAGCTCACCGTACAACCCAAAACAGTGGCGGTGGAGTTTTGTCCTCCGGCTTACCGAACACCCCAGCAACTTGCAAACGTTGACCGGAGGTCTAAAAAATTTCTGACTTAAATTATCCCAAGGCGGGTCTTGTTCGTCAACCTCTTAACCCGCCTGATTCAAATTATCAGGGAACATCTCACTCTTCCTGTGGTGACTCAACGGGAACTCAAATCCCAGCTTTCAAGACTGTGCCTGGGTAAGGGTATATTCAATCATTCAAACTTCATGCCTGTTTAATATGCTGACATCTGTGTATTTCTTATTCTCAGTGGTCAGGTCAAACCCAACAAAAAGGCGAAACTGAATAAGCCGGCTGACGACTCCAACCCGTCTGAACCGGAAAAGCAACAGCCAGAATCCTCTCATCCAATTGCTGAAGCCACCATTGATGACCCACCACCAGAAGACCATGAAGTCTCCATAGACCATATGGATGTTGAGCCGGCCATTTCTAAGCCGCCAAGCCCAGTTAAGCCCGCTGAAGAAAAGATTGACGACGACGTCATCACCGGGTTTGGTTACACAGCACCGGGTAACCCCACTGTCTTATCCAAGCACAGCGCCAAGGAAGACATTTCTGCTGATGATAAAGGCAAGTGGAAGGTAGACTTAGAGAGCTATGCCCTGTTCAGTGCCCAAGAAATCCACTCTGGTTATTTGAACCGTCTATACACCAGCTGTGATTTTGAAGTCGGCTTAGTCAATTTGATGAAGGAACGCTATGAGGTAATCCAATCACTATTTCCTTCATAATTATATGTCTATCAGCCGCCAAGTCTATAGGATATGACAGGATTGAATATGTTGTAGACTTTCCAATTACCATAAAGAACTGAACATCATCACTAGTAGCCCCCAAGGGTCGGCTTAAATCATCAAGTTAAGTCGGGACTTTAAGCAGCATTAATGAACTTCGCATCTGTAGCCCCCAAGGATCGATTTAACTAGCATAGTAAACTGGGACTTTACCAACATTGATAAATCAACAATCTAATATGTAACCTTGGTAAACCGGATCATATCATTGTACCTGAGTCATCGTATAAATTCGTCTTTGAAAAGAACAATAGGCATTAGCCCCCAAGTGCCAAGGAAAATACTTGTATTGTGCTTGGGACTTTGAATTTTTTAAAGCAATAGGCATTAGCCCCCAAGTGCCAAGGAAAATACTTGTATTATGCTTGGGACTTCAAAAAATAATCATGATCATAATACCTTCCATGTTGCTGATGTCACAGGCTGAACTGATTGAGAAGGATTCACAGCTCAATGATCTCAACGCCAACATAAAAACTCAGCAATCTGAGACATCCAAGGCCAAATCAGAACTGAAGACTACTTTAGAAAACATTGAGCAGCTTAAGAAAAACTTCAACACTGACAAAGACGGCTGGGAGACCGAAAAGGCGGCTCTATTGAAGAGAGCAGAGGATGCTGAAGTCGCACTTAAACCAGTGATTGTCGAGTTGTCCGGCTTAAGGCAATAGATCAATAACATGTCCTCAGCCATCTTCGGTAAGTAGGAAACATGACTCCCTTGCATCTTAATAAACATGTTATAAACATGTGCCGGCTTATCAATAAATGTACTGATGTAGGTTCTCGGAGCGCCAAGTTGGGACCAGATATGCGCATCCGGCTTAAAGTTGTCCACACCCTTGTAGAACAGTTACACACTGGCACCAAACGTACCATTGCTGCTGCTATGCACAAGAAATCTCCACCCACTTTCATCAAAGATACACTAGAGAGGCTATCAGTGCTGCCCCTAAGGATTGATGATATAGAGCGAGCCTCTGCCAGAGCCGGCGCACTGACTGCCTTAAGCCGGGCAAAGGCATGGCAAGTAGATCTGGATCTAGAAGATTTGGCCAATGGTTGCCCCAGTGTCAAAGAGGACAGATCTGCCTTCAGTGCTGATGACTTTGCAGAAATAGCAAGAGCAATGCATCCATTAGCGAGTAAGTTGGCTGAATAACCAATCTATCCACATACCAGGCAGCTTATGATGCTGAGATCAAGAAAGTGAAGGTGCCGGTTCATCAGGAGACGGATCTCATCCCGCCGATTCGTAAGCACACCTTCGCTCCTGACATTGATCCATCCAACCTTATTGATGATGAAGCTATGTTTAGAGCATTGACAGGTATCAACTGGGCTACGCCTGACTTCCAGCTGATGGATAATCAAGGAGCTGAAGAAGAAGAAAAGGCACAGGATGATCCGGAGGCTTCAACCCGCCAGGAGTCATGAGCCGTTTTATTAATCATAGCACTTTATTGTTGATGTCTCAAAAACACTTATCCTCTTTGGGCCATCGAATGCCTTGTAATAGGCTAGTTAAACTCTGATCTGTCGTGCCATCGTGCACGTGTTGTTTGCATAACATTGCTGATCCGTCAGTTGAAGATCTACCACTTATGCTCATTATATCATCAAGTATGCAGATCAGATTTATTAGTTTCCTGCACACAAACAGATCACAAGTGCCCTGGTGGTTCACCCCAGGGCGGGTCACAATACCCCATATAAAAACCTCTAGTGACTATAACAATCCATAACCAGGGCTGGTTTAATCACAACCTTATATAATCATAACAAAATATCATACCTGTGATATTTGCTCACACTGCCGGCTTATCATACTTGTGCAGTAAGGGTTACAACCCAAAGATTGAGAGCACAACACCCTGCTTAATTGATTTATACTGCCGGCTTACAACGCCACATGCAGCAAGGGGTAAATCCCGAAACTTAGAGCATAGTGCTCTAAGCACATAAAATCATCATAGCCTGGCGACTTAAAGTCCAAAGCCAAGCCGGGTTAACAAACGCCGGATAGATTCATATATGAACCATAAGGGAACATAGCCCTCATTGGTTTTCAACCATGTGTTAACATGTCATAAGAAGTGAATCTCAAAAAAATGTTTCAATCAAAAAACAAAACAAGGCTTTCATAGGCTGCCAAGCCTTCAAGTCAAGTGATTTTCAAGGGCCGCACAGCCACTAAGTTAAACCTTCATTCAACCTTATAAGTCGGGCCTCACATGACCAATCGTCGTTTTAACTTTGACAAGTTCAGGGTCTGTATAAAATTGACTCTCAAGAGTACGGTGAGTCATTCCAGGATTACCTGGGCGGAGTGGCAGACTTAAAAAGGCAGGATAACCAGGATTTTTTGGTGAATACACCTGGCATGCAAGCCTATTATAAGGGTCAACAAAGCTCATGTTCATTAACAAAGAGCCCCCAAGTAATGTTTCATTCCAGGCGTACAAGCCGAATCAACAGGGTAGTCATAGCTATGCTCGATGAGTAGGAAGCCCCCATGTATTTTGTAATCATGGCGTACAAGTCGGATCAAGAGGGTAGTCATAGCTATGCTCAATGAGCAGGAAGCCCCCAAGTGATCATATGAAGTGACAATAAAGACTCATTATTCTCAGAAATGAAACAACAGAGGCCCTGAATTATCAGGGATGCCGGCTTATTATATTCATTATAATATATACAGTGTCAAAATATGTACATCACAAGAGCCAGTGGCTCAGTGTAATAAGGCCGAAGATGAGCAATATTCCACGGCCAGCGGGTCTCCTCCTCCAACGTGCGTGAGTCCTTGTGGTCTCGAACATCAATAAGGTAGTATGACCCGTTGTTAATATTTTTGCTGACCTCAAAGGGCCCTTCCCAAGGTGGGGATAGCTTGTGCGTATCAGTTTGATCCTGGATAAGCCGGAGCACCAAATCGCCTTCTTGAAAGGTCCTAGTTTTAACCCGGCGACTGCATAACGGCGCAAATCTTGCTGGTAAATCGCCGAACGAGCCGCCGCAAGGTCACGATCCTCATCCAATAGGTCAATAGCATCCTGACGTGCTTTTTCATTATCAGCTTCAACATAAGCCGCCACACGCGGCGAGTCGTGGCGGATGTCACTAGGGAGAACCACCTCTGCTCCGTAAATCATGAAGAAAGGCGTGTAACCCATAGATCTGTTTGGGTGGTATTGATGCTCCATAACACTGAGGGTAATTCCTCCACCCAATAACCCGGCGTCCTCTACAAAGGGACCATAAGCCGGGGCTTGATGCCTCTCAAGATTTCTTGATTGGCTCTCTCAGCTTGACCATTGGACTAGGGGTGAGCCACTGATGATACATCAAGTCGAATATGCTCTCGCTGACAAAACTCTTTCATAGCACCCTTGGACAGATTAGTGCCATTATCAGTTATAATGCTATGGGGAAAACCAAAACGAAAAATCACCTTTTTGATAAATTGAACCACTGTCACCGCGTCACACTTACTAACCGGCTCTGCTTCAACCCACTTTGTAAATTTGTCGACCGCCACCAAAAGGTGGGTCTTTTTGTCCTTGGACCTTCTGAAAGGTTCAACCATATCAAGCCCCTAGACTGCAAATGGCCAAGAAATAGGAATCATCCTTAATTCTTGAGCCGGCACGTGTGCTTGTCTTGAGAATTTTTGACAACCATCACATTTACTGACCAAATCCTCAACATCAGCATGAGCCGTCAGCCAATAAAATCTATGACGAAAAGCCTTGGCCACGAGAGACTTAGAGCCGACATGATGACCACAATCTCCTTCATGAATCTCTCGTATGATCTCACAACCCTCTTCAGGAGAGACACAACATTGAAACGCCCCCGTAACACTGCGATGATGCAATTATCCATTGATAATAGTCATTGACTTAGACCGCCGGGTTATCTGCTTGGCCAATGTTTCATCTTCAGGTAACTCGCCCTGGGTCATATACGCCAAATATGGAACTGTCCAATCAGGAATAGCATGAAGATCCGCCACCAACTGTGCCTCCGGGTTAGGAATAGCAAGATCTTCCTCTGTAGGTAGTTTGACTGAAGGATTATGCAGAATATCAAGGAAAATATTGGGTGGCACCGGCTTACGCTGAGATCCCAACCGACTCAAAGCATCATCCGCCTCATTTTTCCTTCGATCAACATGCTCCACTTGATTTCCCTTGAAGTGACCAGCAATAGCATCAACCTCTTGGCGATAAGCCGCCATGCGTGGGTCCTTAGAATCCCAAGTGCCAGAAACTTGCTGAGCTACCAAATTTGAGTCACCAAAACATCTCACCCGGCTTAAGTTCATCTCCTTAGCCATCCGAAGACCATGGAGCAAGGCCTCATACTCAGCTGCATTATTAGTACAAGGGAACATCAACCATAAAACATAACAAAATTTATCACCTCGTGTGGAAGTCAAGATAACTCCAGCCCCCGAGCCTTCTAACTTTCAGGATCCATCGAAGTGAATAGTCCAACATGTGCTATCCGGCTTCTCCTCAGACATCTGCAGCTCTGTCCAATCATTTATGAAGTCCACAAGTGCTTGAGACTTGATGGCTGTGCGAGGCATATACTTCAAACCATGGGGTCCAAGCTCAATTGCCCACTTGGCTACCCGACCTGTGGTTCTCAGTTTTGAATGATGTCCCCTAAGGGAGCAGAACTAACCACAGTGATGGGATGACCCAGAAAATATTGCTTGAGCTTTCGACTAGCCATGAACACCCCATATACAAGCTTCTACCAATGCGGATACCTCTGCTTGGACTCAATGAGCACCTCACTGATGTAGTAAACCGGCTGCTGAACCGGGTATTCCTTGCCTGATTCCTTCCTTTCCACCACAATTGCCACGCTAATAGCTCGGCTATTAGCAGCCACATACAACAACAAGGGCTCTTTATCAGTGGGAGCAGCAAGAACCGGCGGCTCAGCTAACTGTTTCTTCAAGGCCTCAAACGTCTAATCAGCAGCATCACTCCAGACAAAGTGATCTGTCTTCTTCATCATCTAGTATAAAGGGATAGCCTTTTCACCCAACCGGCTTAAGGCCACAATACGACCCGCCAGACGCTGAACATCATGAATACACACCGGTTTAGCCAGGGAAGTGATAGCCTTTATTTTCTCCGGGTTAGCTTCAATGCCCCGTTCAGAAACCAGAAAGCCTAAGAGCTTGCTTGCTGGTACGCCAAAGACACACTTGGTCGGGTTAAGCATCATCTTGTAGACCCGGAGATTGTCAATGGTCTCTTTCAAATCATCTATCAAGGTTTCCTTCTTCCTGGATTTCACCACAATATCATCCACATAAGTATGAACATTGCGCCCAATCTGATCATGAAGGCAATTTTGCACACACCACTGGTAAGTCGCCTGGGCACTCTTGAGCGCAAAAGGCATAGACACATAACAAAAGGCTCCAAAGGGAGTGATTAAAGCTGTCTTCTCGTGGTCCTTTACTGCCATCTTGATCTGATGATAACCATAATAAGCATCCAAAAAGCTCAAATGCTCACAACCCGCCATAGCATCAATAATATGATCAATACGGGGGAGAGCAAAGGGATCAGCCGAACAGGCCTTGTTTAAGTCTGTGTAATCCACACACATACGCTAAGTACCATTTTTCTTAAGTACCAGCACCGGGTTAGCCAACCACTCAGGATGAAAATCTTCAACAATAAACCCAGCTGCCAAGAGCCGGGCCACTTCTTCACCAATGGCCTTGCGCCTCTCTTCATTGAAACGGCGAAGGAATTGCTTGATCGTTTAAACTTTGGACCAATATTGAGAGTGTGCTCGGCGAGTTCCCTCGGTACACCTGGCATGTCTGATGGTTTCCATGCAAAGATGTCCCGGTTCTCATGGATGAACTCAATGAGCGCGCTTTCCTATTTCTGATCCAGATTAGCACTGATGTTGAACTGCTTGGATGAATCGCTAGGAACGAAGTCAACTAGCTTAGTGTCATCTGCCGACTTAAGTTTCAACAGGGGGTCATGCTCTGTGGTTGGCTTCTTCAAAGATGTCATATCCGCCGGGTCAACATTATCCTTTTGTAATTTCAATTCTTCTGTTGCACAGACAGACTCAGCATAAGCATCATCGCCTTCTTCACACTCCAAGGCTATCTTCCGGCTTCCATGCACTGTGATGGTGCCCTTGTGACCCGGCATCTTAAGCTGCAAATAAACAAAACAAGGCCTTGCCATTAACTTAGCATAAGCCGGCCGCCCAAACAGAGCATGATAAGGGCTCTTGATTTTAACCACCTCAAAAGTCAATGTCTCAGATCTGGAATCATGATCATCTCCAAAAGCAACTTCCAAATATATTTTTCCCACTGGATACGCCGACTTACTAGGCACCACACCGTGAAAGACAGTGTTTGACGGCTTAAGTTCTTTGTCAGTCAAGCTCATGCGACGAAAAGTTTCATAATACAGAATATTGATGCTGCTGCCCCCGTCCATGAGTACCTTAGTAAATCTGTACCCTCCAACCTGAGGCGCCACCACCAGAGCCAAATGACCCGGATTATCAACCCGGGGCGGGTGATCCTCATGACTCCAGAGAATAGGGTGTTCAAACCATCGCAAGTAACGGGGAATCGCCGGCTCAACTGCGTTAACTACCCTTTTATGAAGCTTTTGATCCTGCTTGAATAAACTCATGGTGAAAATGTGGTACTGCCCACTATTCAACTGCTTTGGGTTACTCTGATAACCGGACTGCTGCTGCTGATTCCCTTGACCAGACTATTGATTAAAACCACCTTGATTGCCTTGGCCCTGGAAACCAGAATTAGAACCGCCACCACCATAACCTGGACCGTGAGAGCCGAATCCTGAGCCGCCGTCCGGCCCATGATTGTTCTGGAAAAAAATGGAATTTCTACACTCCCTCATAATGAAGCAATCCTTCGAGAGGTGAGTGGCCAGCTTTTCCCGCCTACCATGCTTCGGGAAGGTCTGATTCATCATTGCCTCAAGATTGAATTATGGACCTGCAAACCGAGGGGGCGGCTTTCCCTTGCGGTGCTGACTATTATTCTACGTATTGGTGTTGGCCACAAAATCCAAATTACCATCACCTTCGCGCTTACCATTTCCACCCTGACTTGACGGGTTATGATGCTGCCCTTTTGTGTTGCTGCTCTTCTTTCCCTTCCCCGGCCTTTCATCATCAGACTCGGGGTCCTTAGTACTATCAGAGTCGGCATACTTGACGAGAGCCGCCATTAGCTCCCCCATGTCGTTGCAGTGGCGTTTAAACTGCCCCAGTTTCTGCTTAAGGGGCATGAAACGGCAATTCTTCTCCAACATCAGGACTGCTGAACCGGCATTGATACGATCCTATGAGTATAGGATGGCTGAGACCCGGCGCACCCAATGGGTTGTTGACTCGCCCTCTCCTTGGACACAAGAGTCCAAATCCACGATTGACATAGGCTGCTTGCACGTGTCTTTAAAATTCTGGATAAAGCGGGTTTTTAACTCGGCCCATGATCCAATGAAGTTGGCAGGCAGCCCTTTCAACCAAGTACAAGCCGTCCCATCTGACATCATGATGAACTACTTAGCGCACGCAGCATCGCCAACATCCAGCATCTCCATTGCCATCTTATAACTTTCAATCCAAGCTTCAGGGGGTTGATCTGCTGTGTAGTTAGGCACCTTACGAAGATCCTTGAAATCCTTGGGCAAACGCTCTTTACATAGAGCCGACACTAAACATGGCACACCCAAGGTTCTAGAGGTCACGCCTGCCTCCACCGAAGCTAACGGATAAACCAGAGAATATTGATGAGACGCTTGCTGAGCCGGCAGCTCGGCCTCCCGACGCGCTCTGCCCTGATCCACCAAAGTCTGAGCATCGGCACCACCACACGCCGGGTCTTGTCCATGAGGTTGGTTGCGGCGTTGTTCACTGCTTGAAACTGCCGGTGAGTCGATGTGCCTGCTATAACTCCGGCTTGGACGAGCGGTTGAGTGAATCCGCTCGCGACTGTAAGAATAAGCCGCCTATTGAGCCACAGCTGTCTGAAGAAGCTCTCTGGCCCTCCGTGTCTCTATCATCGTTGGAGACTCGCCTTCAACTGGTAGAGCCGCCAATCGCGTTGCTACGGCAATCATATTGCCCAAGGGGATAGAATAATGACCCGGAGGTGTCGGAACATGCTGAGGCGGAGTACTATTCAAACACGGCGGGTCCATTGCGCGCGGCTGAACCGGCGCTCCAGTCCCAGGCATTTCGACCGCCCGGTTTACCACCAGCGGATCACTGGTTCCTGCTCCAGGTGTGTTGAAGAGGTTCCTCGGCTCATAAACCGGGGGTAGATGACTCTGGTGCCTCCTCCTCATGATCTTGCTTGAAGCGTTCTGATCCAACGTGAGCCGGAAGGACTCTGCCTGAATCTGTTGTGCCTGGGCATCCAAAGCAGCCTGCTCTGCAGCTAGCCTAGCGTTCTCAGCCGCCAGCTCTTCCTTGGCTTGAGCTATCTCATCTCGCAGCTTCGCCACATCCACCTTGTGCTGTTCCTGGTTGTCCGGGGTTACCTCCACCCCCATTAGAGTCGCCAAACCTCCAATAATTCTGTCAAAGCTTGAGTCGGCGAGCGCGCCATGCCGTTAGCACCAGCTGCCGCCGTGGCCATTGAGTTGGAGGTCATAGCCACGGCGGTTGTTGAGCCAAGCACCGACTGTGTACCAGCCATGAAGATCGCGACCCTATTCGGCGGCTCGTAGGGGTCCGGAATACTGTCACCATCGGAACAACCCCCAAGCCGGCCGTCTTGCAGTTGATACATTGAATTAGTCTTGCCTATGGACGATTCACCATCAGAGTAGATGGCCGTCTCACCGCCAGACACAGATCCTTCTTCAACTTCCGCCCCATGGATGAAACCAACAAAGGCATTTTTCACGGCGGGTTGAACTTGGGCGGGTCGTGCACGCTAAGCCATCTCGATGATGTCGGTGCGGCTCAGGGCCCGATTCGCCGATCTTGCTGATGAAGACATGGATTCCGCCGAAGGGGACCCGGTACTCGTACTCGATTGAGCCGGCCTCGGAGCCCCATCCTGCATCGTCGATGTAGAGCTTGACGCGACGACTCTTGGTTATCCGGCCCACAACGTATCCCTTGATCCCTTCAGAGCTGCCCTTTAAGAACTCGAAACTACCGTGTGCTGGCCCCACGGTGGGCACCAACTGTCGCGGAATTGTCAAGGCAGACGTCCTAGTGGAAGGACTTAGTCGTGGAGCCATCGCAGCTAGGTTAGCTTAAAGGGGTTAATCGGGACAAAGGACACAGAGAGTTTATACTGGTTCGGCCCCTTTTTTTGCCGTGAATATAAAAGCCTAATCTAGTTTGAGGTGGTATTGCTAGGGTTTCGATTACCAGGGAGCGAATACTCTTTACCTAGTTCTCGATCTATTGTTTTCTTGTCCTAGGCCGCCACCAGGTCGTACCTTTATATACATAGGTTGACGCCCGGCGGCTCACGGAGTCCCGGCCGGCTCATACACAAGTGTCCGGCTCGGTGACTATCTATGCTTGCCTTACAAAACAAGTCATACACATATGGCGGTTCATCCTCTTGGGCCTCAAGTCGCCTCTGGGCCTTGGGCCGTCAACGGGCTCGTATGATCCGCCATCTTCATTGGCAAGCCAGCAGTGGTATGACCCGCCCCCTCCTGGGCGGTTCATACCCAATAGTCATATCCCCAACAGAGGGGTTCATCATCCTCATTAGTGCCACTCCGATGGTGCGTGAGTAGTCCACCATAGACCTTCGGGTCCATAGGCAGTAGCTAGATGGCTTCCTCTCTCTCTCTCTCTCTCTCTTTTGATTCTCAATACAATGGTCTCTTGGAGATCTATTTGATGTTACCTTTTCTGCGGTGTGTTTGTTGGGATCCGGTGAAATTTGAGTTTATGATCAGATCTATATCCATGAATTTTATTTGAGTCTTCTTTGATCTCTTATATGCATGATTATTTATAGCCTCATATTTCTTCTTCGATTCTTTGGTTTAGTTAGGCCAACTAGATCGATTTTTACTTGCCAAGGGAAGAGGTGCTTTGTGATGGGTTCGATCTTGCGGTGTTCTTTCCCAGTGACAGAAGGGGCAGCAAGCCACGCATGTATAGTTGCTATTAAGGATAACAAGACGGGGGCTATTCCTACATGAATAGATCTCGTGTACATCATGTCATCGTTCTTATTGCATTACTCCGTTTCTCCATGAACTTAATACACTAGATGCATGGTGGATGGTGGTCGATGTGTGGAGTAACAGTAGTAGATGCATGCAGGAGTCGGTCACTAATCTTGGACGTGATGCCTATACATTGATCATTGCCATGGATATCGTCATAATTATTCGATCTTCTATCAATTGCCCAAAAGTAATTTGTTTACCCACCATGTGCTATTTCTCGATAGAAGCCACTAGTGAAATCTACGGGGCCCGGGTCTATTCTTTATCATATT
Source organism: Triticum aestivum (assembly GCF_018294505.1). Lineage (NCBI taxonomy): Eukaryota > Viridiplantae > Streptophyta > Magnoliopsida > Poales > Poaceae > Triticum > Triticum aestivum. The sequence goes on from NC_057814.1 coordinate 516,428,156, forward strand.
TCCTTTTAGATCTATTTTTTCCGCTTTTATTTTTAGATCTATTATTCCAAAAACCCAAAAATACCTTGCTGCACTTTTTATTACTTATTTTATTTCGCGTTTTATCGAGAGCTATTTATCCTATCTACCACAAATATTCTCCCGTCAACTTGACAATTTCTAGCACCGTTACCCAGTAGGGATTGACAACCCCTCATACGCATCGGGTTGCAAGTATTTGTTCTTTGTGTGCAGCTACTGTTTACATAGTGTTGCTTGGTTCTCCTACTGGATTGATACCTTGGTTTCAATACTGAGGGAAATACCTATCGTACATTGGTACAGCGACATCCTAAACAAACGGTTTAAAACCCCTTTCCGCGACGGCATTTGGAACCGTCCCCAAGTGAGTGTGGGCGATAGGGGGGTCCTTCCCACACAACCCAGAAATCGTCGGGGATAGGCCCTCCTGGGACCCAGGCTGGGGCCGTGTGCGATCGGGCGAGGCATGGAAACCCAATCATTTCTGTAGGTATGTACATGAGCTTTGCTACATCAACGGACTAATACGGGGTTTTACGGGGCTTGGCACCCACCCCCACCAGTTAGAATCAGGGGGCGGCCGGTTAATTAGGAGGGAAGGTTAATTAGCCCAATTAAAAAAAGGACAAATCAGCTAATCCGTAAAGGCCTGTTGATTTATTCCATGTGTGTAGCATTTTTGGTATATACATCCCGCATGGTGAATCCCAGAAATCATTTCCGTAGGTATGTACATCCCACATGGTGAATCCCAAAAATCATTTTCGTAGGTATGTACATCCCACACGGTGAATCCCAGAAATCATTTCTGTAGGTATGTACATCCCACACGGTGAATCCCAGAAAATCATTTCCGTAGGTATGTACATCCCACACAGTTCTTTGTGTGGAAACGTTTGTGCAAGGTGGCCTAACGCAAACAGTTCGCTGCCGGAAGCCGTGTGTGATTGTTAGTTGATCAAACAGGCCTACTTTCTAGAAACCGTGCGGGTTGTTTGAGTTCATTGCCCACGGTGCTGTCTGAGTAACCGTTTGCAATAGAAAACCCCAATATGCAGGGTTATTAGCCTATTATTGATAATCCATGTACTAATCAAACTGATATTTCTTATAAAACACGCCAGATATTTCATATCCATATAAAAGCAACCAAGTTTCATAATCGAATTATATCAGATAGCTTCGGCACTCAGTTACGCCATTACACAATAGCACCAAGTTTCACATGCAGCATCAAAAGCCTTTGGAAAGTAGCATCATACATGGTAAATAGACAGATGAATCTCATCTGGGAAACTGCAGAAACGGAAGGCAAATATTGAGCCTTCAGTCATGTTGAATGTCCTTGCAACTTTAGGCAGTGGCTATGGATAATTGCCCGCCCAACTTTCGTCCTCTTCAGCAAGACTTCAATATTGTACCGTGGGTGTTGAATGACTACCTTCCTCGCCTCTTGACCATGCAGGTGGTTTGAGAGGTAATCATCGGTGAACTGCTTTGAAAAGTACTGAAACCAAAGCTATGCATAAATCGTTGTTGTAAATTTTGAAATGGCGCAAGGGGTAAAAAGAAGGTAAAAGAGTGGTACCATCTTATAGTTGACTGATGTCTTCTTCTTTGTGCAAACAAAGATATTGCTGTTATTCGTCGCAAGTTTCTTCATCCTAACAATCTTTCTGAGTTTCTTGACTTGACTGATATTCATGGACATCTCATTTCCCCATATGCAAAATGGGTCGAACAGTGGGTCTAAGCCTCTGACAGCAGGACCTACATGTGCAAGACCAAATTGTAAGAAACCTAAATATTAGAATGATTCCTGCAACTGCAAAATAATGTGCAATTAGCCAAAGGACCCCGCTTGAACAAACCTTGATGGTAAACCGTAGTGTCTTCCATTGTTTCCCTGCAACACACATAAGGAAGATCTTGATCAGGTTAACTGAGAGTTGCCATACTATCAGTAGAATATGTATTGAGTACAGCCAAAATCGATTGGTGTCACATGCATAACAATACAAAATTGTACCCACAGCAAATGAAAATCAAATTGCAGAACTGAACCAAACAGTTAAATGGACAGCAGACCAAATGAACCTAAATAGTTAACTGAGCATGACATTGCAGAATAGAAACATGTACTAGAAGATAAGACAGTTAACAAAAAAAGAATGCTTGAGAACAGTACTACGAAATGTAGCAATTGTTGGACCAAAGTGTTAACTGAACATTAAATTTCAGGGGACCAAACTGTTAACTGAACATCAGATTGCATATTAACATTACAGAGGACAAATCACTAGAAGGCACTGACGGTGGCCTCGAGAAAACATCACGAACTCTATTTTAATGTAGAAAACCGCGCAGCGGTGTCGACGGGGGCCTCGAAGATGAGGTGCTCCTCCAAGATCTGGCGGTCGACACGCATGTCAGCCATAGCGACCACACTCGCGCGTGCGGCCGCATGCTACTCAGCTCCATGTTATACTGCGTGTAAAATGGCCGTGGGTGGCGCTTAATTGGAGGAGGGAGCGATTTCGATGGAAGGTGTCGCTCCGTCAGTCGGGGCATGTGGGACGGGAAAGGAGGAGGATGGCGTGGGTGGGGCGTGGATTACCTGACCATATCGAAGAGGTCGCGCAGCAAGAAGAAGGCTCGACGGCGAGGAGGCCGTGCAGCAAGAAGAAGGGTCGCCGGCGAGGTGGCGGCGCTCCAAGAAGGAGGGTTGCCGGCGAGGAGGCGGCGCTGCGAGAAGAAGGGTAGCCGGCGAGGAGGCGGCGCTGCAAGAAGAAAGGTCGCCGGTGAGGAGGCTGAGCTGCCAGAAGCAGCAGTGAAGGTTTGAACTTGGAAAGCAAGGAGGAACAGTGGAAATCTAGATTTTTGGTAGGAGGGCGGGGGCAGGGAGATAGATATTTCCGCGGTGGCAAAAAAAAATTCTCTCGGTGCCGCGCGAAACTGGCGCGCAAGTGTGATTCAAGCGGGGGCGGTGGACTGTAGACGATGAAGCTTCCTGTGTAAGCCAAACAAGACGGTGCGCCAAGATATTTTATATCGCATCCCACATGATTCTTTCTAGTAAACTGTTTGTGGTATACCTGATTTTTTCATTATGTTTTGAAAGACAAAATGGTGTTAGGGAGGGAAAGGATGGTGTTTGAATTGCTAGAACATTTACGTACGGTGAACATGCAACTACTACATGAGTGTCGTGTTTAAATTTGGAATTATTCCGGGTTCGTTTCGCATTTTTATGCATTAATTGAGTTTCTAGGCATTTAATGTGCATAATTCAAATTTGAACTACAAGCACATGCTCCAATGCACCAAAGTTTGCTGAAAAATCACATGTGTGTCTTAGGGTGAATTTATAGGTCCGAAGTAAGAAATGGGAATAAAATTTGAACATCTGAGTGTCGTGGCTCGGCCGGAATGATTGAGAAACTTGGTTTTTTAATTCCTGTAAATCCAAAACACGACTGAAAATCATGAAACTTGGCATGGTGTCATGACATGGCACCAACATGCTATAGTAAATTTTTTGGCCGAATTGGGAGACACTTTGGTGTAACCTTCTTGCAAACCGGAGCTTCCCTCAAGAAGGCTCCTAGTTCCGAGAGGGAACGTGTCACCTCCGTGTGCGAAACGACATACATACATTGCCTTCTCCCGCCTTAATTTTTTTACACTGACAGAATAGACCAAATAGAAGTACCGTGCTAAATTTTGGAATTATTCCGTGTTTGTTTGGCCTTTTTTATACATTAATTGAGTTTCTGGGCATTTAATGTGTATAATTCAAATTTGAACTACAAGCACGTGCTCCGGTGCACCAAAGTTGTTTGAAAAATCACATGTGTGTCCTTGGGTGAACTTCTAGGTCCCATGCAAGAGATGGGAGTGAATTCAAACATCTGGGCGTCGTGGCTCGGCCAGAAAGATTGAGAAACTTGGTTTTTTAATTCCTGTAATTCCAAAACACGCCTGAAAATCATGAAACTTGGCATGGTCTCATGAAATGGTACCAACATGCTGCGGTAAAAAAATTTGCCGAATTGGGACAAGCTTTGGTGTAGGCTTCTTGCAAACCGGAGCTTCCCTCAAGAAGGCCCAGGGTTCCGAGAGGGACCGTGTCACCTCCGTGTGTGAAACGACATACGTACACTGCCTTCTCCCACCTTAATTTTTTTACACAGCCAGATTAGACCAAATAGAAGTACCGTGCTAAATTTTGGAATTATTCCGGGCTCATTTGGCATTTTTTATACATTAATTTAGTTTCTAGGCATTTAATGTGCATAATTTAAATTTGAACTACAAGCAGAGACTCCAGTGCACCAAAGTTGTTTGAAAAATCACATGTGTGTCCTTGGGTGAATTTCTAGGTCCCATGCAAGCAATGGGAGTTAAATTCAAACACCTGGGCGTCGTGGCTCGCCCAAAAAGATTGAGAAACTTGTTTTTTTAATTCCTGTAATTCCAAAACATGCCTGAAAATCATGTAACTTGGCACGGTCTCATGACATGGCACCAACATGCTGCGGTATTTTTTTAGACGAATTGGGACAAGCTTTGGTGTAAGCTTCTTGCAAACCGGAGCTTCCCTCAAGAAGGCTCGTGGTTCCGAGAGGGAACGCGTCACCTCCGTGTGCAAAACGACATACGTACACTGCCTTCTCCCGCCTTAATTTTTTTACACTGGCAGATTAGACCAAATAGAAGTATCTTGCTAAATTTTGGAATTATTCCATGTTCGTTTGGCCTTTTTATACATTAATTGAGTTTCTGTGCATTTAATGTGTATAATTCAAATTTGAACTACAAGCACAGGCTCCAGTGCACCAAAGTTGCTTGAAAAATCACATGTGTGTCCTTGGGTGAATTTCTAGGTCCCATGCAAGAGATTGGAGTGAAATTCAAACATCTCGGTGTCGTGGCTCGGCCGGAAAGATTGAGAAACTTGGTTTTTTAGTTCATGTAATTCCAAAACACGCCTGAAAATCATGAAACTTGGCATGGTGTCATGACATGGCACCAACATGCCGTGGTAAATTTTTTTGGCCGAATTGGGACAAGCTTTGGTGTAAGCTTCTCGCAAACCGGAGCTTCCCTCAAGAAGGCTCGTGGTTCCGAGAGGGAACGTGTCACCTCCGTGTGCGAAACGACAAAGGTACACTGCCTTCTCCCACCTTAATTTTTTTACACAGCCAGATTAGACCAAATAGAAGTACCGTGCTAAATTTTGGAATTATTCCGGGCTCGTTTCACCTTTTTATACATTAATTGAGTTTCTGGGCATTTTGATGTGCATAATTCAAATTTGAACTACAAGCACAGGCTCTAGTGCACCAAAGTTGTTTGAAAAATCACATGTGTGTCCTTGGGTGAATTTCTAGGTCCCATGCAAGAGATGGGATTTAAACTCAAACATCTGGGCGTCGTGGCTCGGCCGGAAAGATTGAGAAACTTGGTTTTTTAATTCCTGTAATTCCAAAACACGCCTAAAAATCATGAAACTTGGCATGGTGTCATGACATGGCACCAACATGCTGCGGTAATTTTTTTGGCCGAATTGGGACAAGCTTTGGTGTAAGCTTCTTGCAAACCGGAGCTTCCTTCAAGAAAGCTCGTGGTTCCGAGAGGGAACATGTCACCTCCGTGTGCGAAACGACATATGTACACTGCCATCTCCCACCTTAATTTTTTTACACAACCAGATTAGACCAAATAGAAGTACCGTGCTAAATTTTGGAATTATTCCGGGTTCGTTTGGCCTTTTTTATACACTAATTGAGTTTCTAGGCATTTAATGTGCATAATTCAAATTTGAACTACAAGCACATGCTCTAGTGCACCAAAGTTGTTTGAAAAATCACATGTGTGTCCTTGGGTGAATTTCTAGGTCCCATGCAAGAGATGGGAGTGAAATTCAAACATCTGGGCGTCGTGGCTCGGCCGGAAAGATTGAGAAACTTGGTTTTTTAATTCCTGTAATTCCAAAACACGCCTGAAAATCATGAAACTTGGCATGGTCTCATGACATGGCACTAACATGCTGTGGTAATTTTTCTGTCCGATTTGCAAAGGCGCACACATTAACAATCAACAAAGTCATTTTGGAACAAGTGTTGTCACGTTATAAATCGGAAACACAAGTATTATTGAAACCGTGGGCGTTCGACTTACCAATTACGTGCGGCCACGCGTCCCCTTTTTTATTGGCTAGGAGGTGTCGTGCGGGGTAGCTATTTAAGTATGGGAGGCGTGCGATCAGACCCCTGCGTGTGCTCATCGGAAGGAGAGCCCTTCGACCGCTACCCACCGCGCACCTCCCTCCCAACGTCTCCATTAATGGCGCCCGAGCACCTGTTCTATGGCGTGGCTATATGTCTCACTGGACTGAGATTTAAGAGTGAAAAATGAAAATCTGAAAAGAAAGTTTTGCACGGATCTTGATGTAAGATCCGACGGACCTATATTGCATCGACTGCGACTTATAGCAAGCATGATGAATATAAGGACGATGACAGTGGAAAATAATTGTCTTACATATTTAGAAACATAATTAAAAAAAGCCACATGTGGCAACGCCCGAAATACACAAGGGCAAAAGAAGAAGGAAGACAACGATCTGGCACGCTGATCTCTACTTTCTTGATGCGTTGCTGCAGGCCGCGGGAACTTCTCTCCGTGGCGAGCGGTGACGAGCTCTTTCTTGTCCTCAAGATGCTGGTTGAGAGCATCCACGGATTCCTCCACCAGCCTTCTGCGCTCGATGCGCAGCATGGCATTCTCGTCCAGTCTTCTGCACTTCCGACGATCTTCGACCTCAATAGGTCGCGCTCGGCACGGAGCTTCGCATTGCTCTCATTTAGTTGCCGGATGACGTCGGTAGACTGTTCAAACGAGGCTTTCAGGTCATCCTGCAACCAAGCCCACCTAGAGATCTGATCCATCTGCCTAAGGACGAGGGCACGCATGCACCTGTAAGAGTCCTCGCCTGCCCGCGAGGCATTTTCCCTGGCCGCCGCGGCGCGGGAGGACATCTCTGCTGCATTCACGGCGTGGCAGGACATCTCTTTTGCTTCCGCGGTGCGACCGGACCAGTCTGCTGTATCGACGGTGCGGCGGGTCTTCCGTGCTGCTTCGGCGGTGTGGCGGGACCTCTCTGTTGCTACGGCCGTGCGGCGGGACATGTTGGCTGCTTTCGCGGTGAGGCGGGACATCTCGCCTCTCCCTGGTGGCAATCACTCGACCTAGAACTCACGCTGGCCATGGCGGACGCAAGGGAACGATGATGAATGACTTGTTTGTTTTTGACTTTTTGTGGATGAGGAGTTGAGGAGGAATGTGCAGTCATCTTGGAGTAGTAGTATTTATAACCGCGTAGTAATACACTCCTAAGTGGGAAACCGTTTAGGTTTTGATCAGTGTGAACAGGTTTGCAATTTGGAATGTGACGTGACGCGGCCTCCTTGTTCTTCTAAAAAAATTGTGAAGGGATGCATGCTCAAAATTTACTGACGGTTATAAGTGCGGCACTATTCCCGGCCCACGTTACGCCTTCTCAGCCGCGTACGTGGCGTTTGCACCATAGGGTGCATCGCAATAGGCAATGTCAGCACACGTCATGTTCCAACAACCGTGCGCACTTGTTATTACTATCGCGCACGCTTCTTTTAATTAGAATGGGTGTGCCCGTCTAGCGCACACACGTTGATCTATCTAACTGTTTCAGTTTGTTGTGGCTAATCGCAAACAACTCATCCATGTGAAGTGTATGCCATCAATCGCAGACACTTTGATCTGGCTTACCCGTTTCTGTTCTGTTGCCTAATCGCAAACAGTTAATCCTTCTGAAGCGTATGCCCTCAATCACACACGCGTTGATCTGGCTGACCGTTTCTTTTGTGTTGCCTAATCACAAACAGTTCATCCGAGTGAACCGTATGCTGTATATCGCACACACCTTCATCTGGCTGCCCGTTTCTTTTGTGTTGCCTAATCACAAACAGTTCATCCGAGTGAACCGTATGCTCTGTATCACACACGCCTTCATCAGGCTTCCCGTTTCTTTTGTTCCGCCTCATCGCAAATAGTTCATTGGACTGAACTGTATGCCCTGGATCACACACGCAACTAAAATCTGAACCGTGTTTGATGCATCCTCCATTGCAAATGTTTTGCACCTTTTTTGACGATTTTACATCCCCGTTTGTGATTAATGCATCGCACACAGTTTCGTGAAAGGGTCTCTGATCGTAGCGTCGCATTAGCAGCATCCTGCAGTAGTGGTAGCTATACTGCATCATCCCTTCCTCTTTGGGGAAATACTGATGCAGTTTCAAGCGACACCATAGTTCCAAATTACTTTTTTCTTTCGGATTTTGATATTATAAATTTCATTGTTTTTGTGCGGGTAAAACTTCATTGGATTTTAAATTAAGGTACGTTTAATTTTTAAATTAGTTTGAATCTGGCTAGAAATTTCGGGTTGTATGTTGTTTGGGATAGATTTGGAGGCTCGCTTGTGGGTCTGCTAGGTTGACATGTATGAAAGGATTTATCAACTTAGTCCACAAACGATTCTACCAACAGTGACCGTTGGATGTTAATCCAACCGGCGTGCTGCTTCTTCAATATCTGATCTTTTTCCTCCAGCCGCCCAAACCAGCGCCAGTGGGACCGCCTGCTCCCGCCTCCCGTGGCCAGCTATGCTGCCGCGCAGGCCACACTGCCCCACCCTACTCCATCGCTGGCCAGGCCATTCCTCTACTCACCCACACCTCCTGTTATTTTCCCGTGACGGCGGCAGAACCAGTAAACCCTCATACTCCCCACCGCGTGGGCAACCACTGCCGAGTCTTCCCCGGCTCCGAGTCATTCCCTTCCTAGGCCTCGCCGTCGTCCACTGTCCTGGTGCTATCGGCGCGGCATGGTCAACGGATGACATCCATCAGAAGAGGACTCTACGTGGAGAGGCTGACAGCTGGGTCCACGACCGCACGCAAGAATGTGCCTCCTTATTATGCGCAAAATAATGATTCCTCCCCCTGACAGCGGGGACCCACCGGAAGGACCTCTGTATTTCACAAAAAAGTGTTCCTCCAGCTGACAGCTTGGGCCCAATAGCTGTATCTTCGCACGCAAGCAACTGCCTCCTTATTACGCACAGAAAAAGTGAATATGCCCCCTGCTAGCTAGGACCCACCATATTTGGAGGCTGACTTGTTGGCCTACTAAGTTGACGGGGATGCAGGATTTGTCATCTTAGTCAATATAAACGATTCTAGCTGCAGTGACCATACGATGTCCATCCAATGACCATTGTGCTTCTTCAACCTCTGGACTTCTTGCTCCAGCCGCCCAAACCATCGCCAGCCGTGCTGCCTTCTCCTGTGTCCCATGGTCGGCTATACTGCCGCGCAGGCCTCACTGCACCATCCTACTCCCATCGCTGGCCTGGCCATCCCTGTACTCACCCAGACCTCTTGTTATTCTCCGGCGACAGCAGCCGAACCAATAAACCCTCGTACTCCCCTCCGCGTGCACTACAAAAAAAAGACACATCAGTGACATTTTGGGCCAAACGAATTTTTTTCTGTCATGCTTATGACACTTCTATGACGATAATTGTGACAAAACCCGTCATCATCACAGATGTGGTGGGCTCCTACTTCTATGACAAAAATTCATGACAGAAAATGGGCTTTTCATCCTGGGCGGGCCGGAGACGCAGCTGCATGACATTCTTTGGGCCGTCCATGACAGAAAAAACTGTGGTAGAAGCGAGGGCGAGGAAAATATTGGGGAGTTCCCGGTTACGGTGGGTGGTCGGGGCTGAGTGATGCACGGAGGTTTGCGCGTTTCTCTCGTACACGTACACGCGTGTGTGCAAGGTGTTGCGCTTTAACAGAACCCGAGCGAGGCATTGGGCTCTAACTGAACCTGAGCGATTGCACTAGCTACGTTACTGAACCAGAGCGATCGATCCCTTGCTGTTAACTGGACCCGAGTGATTCCTTCGCTACTGCTACTAACTGAAGCCAATTGATGCTGCCTCTTGATGAACAATGAGCGTTGTTGGGGGTTTGGATGAACAGTTCCCGGTGGGGGTTGGATGAACAGGACCCCGTGGTAGAAGAGGTCATTGCCGCTGGATGAACAGGACTCCGATCGATCGAGCCGGTTGGGGGTGGATGAACAGGACCCTGTGGAGGGCTGGTTGAACAGTAGCCGGTGGAGGGCTGGATGAACAGTAGCCCATGTAGGGGTTATTGAACAGGACCCCGTGGAGAGGGATGGTTGAACAGTAGCCGATGGAGGAGCGGTGGAGGCTGGATGAATAGGAGCCCGTGGATGAATAGTCGCAGGTGGAGGCTGGAGGAGGTCGACGGTGGATGAACAGTAGCTCGTGGAGGCAGTCGACGGTGGAGATGTACAGTATCCCGTGGAGTCCCATTTTGCGGTACGCCTAACCCCTCTCGATGAACAGGATCCCCCGTTTCGACCATAGAGCTCCAACACAAGTCCGTTTCCTCCGTTTTTTGGTACGCCAGACCCCTCCCGATCAATAGGACCCCATTTCGACCATAGGAGGTCCAAGAGAAGTCCGCTTCCTCCATTTTGTGATACGCCAGACCCCTCCAGAGGAACAGGACCCCGTTTCGACCGTGGCCGGTCGAACACAAGGCCATTTCCTCCGTTCTGTGGTACAACAGGCTTCGTTTCGATCGGCTGTCCGTCCAAGCCGGTTGGCTCCTGATGAACACGACGTATTACGTTGCCTCCCAATGAACACGACGCATTCCGTTGCCTCCCAATGAACATGACGACGCAATTTCTCCATTCCGACCCAGCCATGTACACGAGCCCTAGCCGTACGTATGTGTGAGTAGGCGTTCGAGACCCCGCCCGTATGTACGTACGTGGCCATATTTACTTTCTTGCACCCTGGCCGCTGTATGTACGTGTACACGATATTAACGGGACTGCGTGACATGCTACGTGCGCGCCTCTACTACGACACGTGCCCTTCCTTACACAGCCACAGTTCATCGCTGCAGCCTGCAGACAGACCGATCGTATATACGTACACGTTCGCGACCAGAATGACAACGCTACATACGCTTCGACCAGGTGGGTCCCGACTGTCAGGCACTTCCTTGCGTGCGAAGATGTAGATGGTGGGTCCCAGCAGTCAGGGGGCGAATCTTTTTTTTTGCCCGTAATATGGATGCACTTCCTTGCGTGCGAAGATGTAGCTAGTGGGTCCCAGCAGTCAGGGGGAAACGTTTTTGTCGCAAAATACGGTGGCCCATTCGATGGGTCCCTGCTGTTAGGTGGAGGAATCATTATTTTTCGCGTAATAAGGAGGCACTTCCTTGCTGCGGTCGTGGACCCAGCTGTCAGCCTCTCCACGTACAGTACTCTTCCGATGGAAGTCGTTCCTTGACCACGTTGACCACGCCGCGCAGAGAGCACCAGGGCGGTGGATGACGGTGAGGCCTAGGAAGGGGACGACGCGGAGCCGGGGAAGACACGGTAGTGGATGCCCATGCGGAGAGGAGTACGAGGGTTCACTGGTTCGGCTGCGGTGTTAGGTTGCCGTCGCCACAGGGCCTGGCCAGCGGTGGGAATAGTAGGGGCGGTGAGGCCTCCGCGACAGCACAGCCGGCCACGAGAGGTAGGAGCATGCAGCACGACCGGCGCTGCTTTGGGCGGCTGGAGCAAGAAGACCAGATGTTGAAGAAGCACTACGGTCGTTGGATGGACATCGTACGGTCACTGGAGCTAGAATCGTTCATATTAACTAAGTTGACAAAGCCCTCCATCCTCATCAACTTAGTAGGCCCACAAGTTAGCCTCCCACTATGCTGGGTCCCAGCTAGTAGGGGGAGTATTCATTTTTTTGTGCGCAATAAGGATGCACTTCCTTGCGTGCGAAGTTATAGCTGGTGGGTCCGACCTGTCAGCGGGGGGAACGTTTTTTCGCGAAATACAGAAGCCCTTCCGGTGGGTCCCAGATGTTAGGTGGAGGAATCATTATTTTGCGCGTAATAAGGAGGCATTTCCTTTTGTGCGCCCGTGGACCCAGCTGTCAGCCTCTCCACGTATAGTCCACTTCCGATATGGATGTCGTTCATTGACCATGTTGATCACGCCGCACCGAGAGCACCAAGGCGGTGGACGACGGCGAGGTCTAGGAAGGGGACGACACTGAGCCGAGGAAGACGCGGAGCTGGGGAAGACGCGATAGTGGATGCCCACGCAGAGAGGGGTACGAGGGTTCACTGGTTCGGCCGTGGTGTGAGGCTGCCGTCGCCGCAGAATAACAGGGGGTGTTGGTGAGTAGAGAGATGGCCTGGCCTGTTGTGGGAGTAGTAGGGGGCAGTGAGGCCTCTGCGACAGCACAGCCGGCCACGGGAGGCAGGAGCAGGCGGCACGACCGGCGCTGCTTTGGGCGGCTGGAGCAAAAAGACCAGAGGTTGAAGAAGCACTACGGCCGTTGGATGGACATCGTACGGTCGCTGGAGCTAGAATCGTTCATATTGACTAAGTTGACAAAGCCCTCCATCCGCGTCAACTTAGTAGCCCCACAAGTCAGCCACTTATATGGTGGGTCCCAGCTAGCAGGGGGAGTATTCATTTTTTTGTGATAAGGAAGCACTTCCTTGCGTGCAAAGATATCGCTGGTGGGTCCGAGCTGTCAGCGGCGGGAACGTTTTTTTCACGAAATACAGAGGCCCTTCTGGTGGGTCCCAGATGTCAGGTGGAGGAATCATTATTTTGCACGTAATAAGGAGGCATTTCCTTTGGTGCGGCCGTCGACCCAGCTGTCAGCCTCTCCACGTACAGTCCACTTCCTATGGATGTCGTTCGTTGACCATGTTGACCACGCAACGCCGAGAGCACCAGGGCGGTGGACGAAGGCGAGGCCTACGAAGGGAACGACACACAGCCGGGGTAGACACGGCAGTGGCTGCCCACGTGGTGGGGAGTACGAGGGTTGGCTGGTTCGGTTGCCGTCACCGTAAAATAACAGGAGGTGTGGGTGAGTAGAAGGATAGCCAGGCCAAGGATGCGAGTATGGTGGGGCCGTGAGGCCTGCCCGGTAGCACAGCCGACCACGGGAGGCGGGAGCAGGTGGTTCCACCGGCGCTGGTTTGGGCGGCTGGAGCAGGAAGACCAGAGACTGAAGAAGCACGATTGCCGTTAGATTGACATCTAACGGTCTGACGCTGGTAGAGTCGATTGTTGACTAAGTTTCTTTTTTTGAGAAACCTTGGGTACGCATGAACTTAGTAGGCCCACAAATCAGCCTCTAAATCTGTGGCAGACAACATAGAGCCCATTTGCTATTTTTTAAATAATTTGCAGCCCATTTGCTAATTCTTAAGTAATTTATTACAGCCCATTTTCTGCCCAGGACCACGGTCAAAAAGTTCAACCTTATTTTGCATATTTCGGTGGAGTCTGAAATTTTGTAACCCCGAAATGATAAACATTTTCTTACTAACTTATTGATTTGCCAATCGTTTTGTTTTTGTAAGAAAATAAGACGTGGGACAATTGAGTTAGTTTAAGGGAAAACCAGTGGTAAAAAAATCAGCGCTGGGAGGGAAAACAACAACAAAAATAAGGATGTAAATATGAAAAGGGAACTTTATGTATTTTCAATATAATGATACGTGTATATGAACTAGTAAAACTATAGGTAAAGATTAGAAAACGGAAGTAGGACATGGCGTTTCAAGAGGAAAATAGAACTGGGCCGTGTGTTTGATTCAGTAAAAAAACTGTCTGCGGATGTTGTAAGACAAAATATAACTAACGCTGGTGGGCCAGAGGCCAGTAGATACCTGCTGGATCTTTGTGCCCCGTTGTCGTTATGGGCTGGGCCAGTTAGAAACAAAACCAAGCCTGGGCAGTCTACAGACCAGTTGAAACTTGCTCGACCTGAAAAAACAATATACCTGCTCAATAAATGAGATAATTCTGCAAGTACAGACTGATAACTGGGATGCAGTAGGTATATTGTTTTTTCATCATGATAATAAGTGCATGCACTTGTTTCGAAAAATTTGGAGAACTAGGAATTCGAACGGCAGGTGCTTATGCTACCCATCAAATAAAAATCAGGTGCCTGAAAATACGTTTCGAAACAAATGATTCGGCTTTATATCCACGTCGACCCTCGGCATGATGGTTGGAAGCAAATGCCAAGTTCATACCGAAAGATCGTTAACAACAATACCAACTTGCGGACAACAAGGTAGTACAAGTACCAATACCAAACTAACTTATAATCTTTTTAGTCCTGAACCTAGTGTTCGTCTGGTAAAAAATCTTGTAGAGGACCAGCTCCCGCTCCTTCTCTTGCTCGAGGTCCCCGAGGTGGTACTGGTGCATCACCCAGTAGGTCCTCTGCTTGTCGAAATTCTTGTTGGTGTGCAGCACCAGAACCTTTCTGCTGCCCGTCTGCTAGCCGTTGACCGTCACCGGCAAGGTATTGCCGTTCTTGTGCCACATCGCGTGCATGCCGCACTCCGACTGTATCTTGCGATGCGTCCGTGTGCCCCTTTTGTACGCCCTAGAATTGCGCTGGAAGAAATGCTTGCTTAGGCCACTCAGTGTGATACCTGCAGTATTGTCGAATACAGGTTTTAGTGTACGTAGTTGGCATTTTCATAACATCTTTGGCATGTTGCAGTCACTTGTTTCACTTTTTATTAACCGTCAAATTGTAATTGCTTCACTAGGTGTGCATCTAAAAAGAAAAATAGAGCAATAAACGAAGGAATACGTTTGTGCAAGTAGACGGCCGATCGGTGTCTTACCTGAAAGTTTCTCAGGATGGGTGTAGCATATGCCGTGCTCGCTGTCGATGGTTGGTATGAACAAATTGATGAGAGGGTGAGATCTCGCGCTGTCAGCACTCACTTTGGCCTCAAGGTGCTCGATTAGCTCCTGATCCGTGGGATCAAACTTGACGCCAGCCGGCAGCACCGGCCAATCCTTCTTGGAGTTGCATCGGTTAATTCCAGTTATATGGTACTCATTGTATGATCAATCGACTGTTTTAAGTGAATGATGAAAGATTTCGACAGATAAGTGGTAGTACTCCAAATCTGAAGTCCACAATACCCGAACACGCCGCCGGGATTCTTGTATCACCTCACGTGCAGCGTGTTGTCACGTCAATTCAATGTGAGGACATGATGAATAATTTGACCGACGTGTACTAGTACTGCTACTGTACTACTTACTAGTCGTATTTAGTGTCACATTTTAACCATAGGTTTAACTAACAAAATGTCAATGCATGTCACCGAAAATTATTCCATTGGAAACTATGTTCAAATACGAATAAAACGATATAATGTTTTGTGACATGCATTAACATTTAGTTAGTGCAATTTATGGTCATAATTTAACACAAATTACGAAGGGGACCAATAAACCAGGAGGGAGGTAGTAGTATGAGTAGCACAATATATGGTATAGAGGACTAGTAAAAATTTAGAAATGGAGTAAGAAGTTATAAGGCTGTGCGACATACTTTGTAGGCTACATGAGTAATACAAAATATATTTCCCATTGGACAACACTTTCACCAACAAGTACGCACTTGAAGATATATGGCTTCTGCATAGCATGTACATCATCATTATCAGTACATCCTACACAGGTGAGTTAGGATGCACTTGATCCCAGAAAGGTATCTAAACCTTCAAACCAGAGGAGTGCTTCAAACTAACGATAGTACATAATATCCAACAAAAGAGGGTCATGCTACAGCAGCAGGATACATGGCTCAGTCTAGATATCAGTACGAATCAAGTTGTGTATATTTGCTGTTGGCATGAACCACATCGCCGCATGTCGGGCTTGCAAAAGCCATCCATCGCATGGAAGCTTGATGCGTTTCACACACTGAAGATTATCTGGCAACAAGCTGTGTCGACGAATCTCTAGATATGGTGATTCATGAAACCCATGGTATGATGTGTAAACATAGTTCCCCCTAGCGAATGGAAGTTGCATAGCACGCTAATCATCGCCCATGATATTATCGATGATTGGTTGGATGATCGGATAATTGAGCCCGAGGAACATGGAGTGGTTGCTGAGGCTCTATACCCGCCTCCAGTTGAATACGCCAGGCCCAACGGAGCTGGGATCTTTCTCGAACACGAAGCAGCCATAGCCATCAATGTCACGAACGCCCCAGGCATTGTACCATATGTGGTTTGATGTAATGGTTTGGTCAATTTGGTACATGCAAATGAGCATCAAATGACCACCGTCAGCTGAACGAGCGATAAACCACCACCCATCGGCTGGTATCATTCCAGGTCCTGGAATCATGAAGGCTGGCGCATTTGCGTCTACTGCAACAATTCAAATTGGAGACCAAAAGGAAAAAATAAACAATCATATTCAGAGTATGTGTGGATTTAAGATTATTATAATAGTGACACATATCATAGACAGAGAATTGCAATGTCGTGGTCATAATCATACCCCAAGTTAAAAAAATAAACCAATGGCTTTCATATTCTAGCAATATATCATGGTTCAAACATCATGTAACAATGAGAGGAAAACAGCTATGACAGGGCCTACTCATATTCTACCATAGCACTTACTACTGTTCTCATATCAACTCTAAGCAATAACATGCGTTGTTATAAAAATATTGGAAATGAGAGTAACATATAGCAATCATGAGGTTATACTCATAATATCTATTCTAACAATCATTAGATGCCAATTGTTCTCATATCAACTCTAACAATAACATGTATGGTCATAAAAATCTAGGAAACGAAAGGAACATATAGCAATGATGTGGTTATAGACATACTATCTATTCTAAATTTGTAACAATGAACAGGCAGTCTTATTCATAAGGTAAAGATGAGATGAGATAGAACAATTACACGACGATAGATTCCACCAGTATAGGCAGCCAATCTATGCGTCGACCGCGTAAACGATGACATCGTGCACTATAGCATCAGACAGAAATGTTGGCTGAAGAGGATTGACGATGAGCCATAACCATGTATGGCGACCGGATTCCAGATAGACTAATACCATGTTGAACAAGGCAATGAGCTTGTAATCCATGTAGTCTTCTGATGGTGTGGGCACTTTGCATATTACAACCTTCAGCAAATAGAGGTCGTGCCAAAATCTCGAGGCGTCTCGTGCGTAGTAGGCAGGCTCGATGGCGGCGGTATCCAACGATGGAAGGGTGATATCTCGCTGGGTGTAGATATCCACGAGACGCCATGGACTACCGGATTGGTGGATGAGGATGATCCAGTTGGCCTTCATGCCCGCCCAGTAGTGGTGGCGCATGAAGGACAGGTGGACGGGAAGTGGTAGCATGTCGAGGGGCACCACGGCAACCTCCGTAGGATCGTCAAGTCGGTGTCTTGGCCACCTGCGAGGATCGGGCATCAGCAAGCAGGGTGTCTTGAAAAGAGTTGGCCGGTTGCAGACGAGTATAGGGTACAAAGACACCGAGCATGCGGCCAGACGGATGGTGCTGAGCAGGTCCATACAACTACAGATCTTCTCCAAGGGAACATCTGGGAGGGAATTCCAATCACGGCTCTGCGTGTCAGTCGGTTCTGCCATAGGGTTTTTTAGGGTGCTGAGTGATTGGAGTTTTCGGTGCCTACGAGCCAACGGGGAAGTCTATTCGGGCGGGCGAGCGAAGAAGATGGCGTACGTGGCCGAGCAGTGAGCGGGGGGATATGGTACGCACGAGCTACCAAGGAAGATGGCGCGGGCGGGCGAGCAGTGAGCGGGGGGAAATGGTATGCGGCCGACGATGGGGAAGAGAGGAGGAAGAAGAAGAGAGGAGGAAGAAGAGTGAAAGACGGGGAAGAAAGTGCATTAAATCTCAATTCTACTAGTACTACTACTAGGATATACCGTCCTTCGGAGTGTAAATAGTTATGCCGATGACATGTGGGTCTACCTCAAGAGGGCCCATTTGTCAGTTAATGGAGGAGAGAGGTGCGTAAGCGTATTTGCGGAAGTGTGCTTCACTGGCAAACATGATGGCAGTACTGGGTAAGGCTGATTTAGTAACACCAGTACACTGGTTCAGCTTATTAATTAAGTGCCCCATCTGCTGCAGCGTGTATTGTCACTTCACTATGAAGACTAGTTGAATAGTTCTCTTTGACCGAGATGGGGAATACTGGATCGCGAAGACTTCCTATCTACATTATCCCTATGCCTGTACGCTCATCCTGTCCAACAAGATGAAACATTGGCCAAGGCACCCGGCACCAATAATGTAGGAGTACTAGTTACCTCCTTTCCAGTTTATAGGGCTCAATTCAAAAATCTCATCAACCAAGGTAGATGACGAGTGGTGGAATAATTTTTGTAGTTTGCAAAACCACTCAATTAATGCACTCGTTTTCGTCAAAAAATTATGTTTACCAATGCATTAATTTTGTGTCAAACTTTGACCATCTACTCCCTCCATCCAGGTGAATAAGTCATCTTTCGTTGTGCATTGTGACCAAGGAGGGAAAAACAAGAGAACTTAATGTTTATTTACTACTCCCTCCGTTCGTAAATAGTCTTTTTAGACATTCAAATGTAATACAACATACAAATGTATGTAGACATATTTTAGAGTGTAGATTCACTCATTTTGACATATGTAGTCACTTGTTGAAATCTCTAGAAAGACAAATACTCCGTATTTGGGAACAGAGGGAGGCTTTTACTCCGTATTTGGGAATAGAGGGAGTATCATCATATGGAGGGAACAGAGGAAGCTTGAACTATGAACATGTCAATGGGAGGGAGTAAAAGCCTCATGCATGCATGCATGCAACATGCAACACTCACACGTACACATGGACGCACGCAACACTCACGCACCCATGCGGCACACAATACACACGCTCCCGCTCAAGTGCTCAACCTACTCCCTACGTCCGTGAATGACTGTACATTTACACATTGACCAGGGCATAATTAACGCCCGAAAGTAGCAGACATATGTGTGCATGCAACCATTGAGAGAAGAAGACTAAATGAAGGTTGTTGCATGCTATAATTAAGGATAGACATGTAGCCTATAGCTAGAGCACAAGTTGGTGCATTAGTTAATCAATATCAATTTAGATTAAAGGCTAAATACATTGGAAGTGTAGATGTACACTCTTTGTTTTTTAGCCAATGTACACTCTTTGTTGCAAGATTGAGGGAGTACACGTGCATGCACTCACATACACAGCCAGGGTGGTTCGCGCGCAAGGGTTGGACTCCTGTCGCGCCTGCGTAAAGTTTTGTTTAACTGATTTCTTTGCTCTGCCAACTGACAGGTGGGACCCAGAAACCAGGTGACAATTTAACCAGTCAACAAAGAGCCACGTCGACTATGTGGCCGGTCAGTAGGGTGCAATACGGTGCTCTACGATGAGCTAGTGATCGTATAATTACCGCAAAACTATATATAGTGACCGTAAAGAGCGTATTGTTACATACGTTGAACGCAAGTGTATTTTTCTCGTTTCAGATTAAGCCGTATTAACTGGAAAGGACACAGTATGGGCTAGTACTAGTACTGCTTTGATGCATGTCGTCAACTCGCTGAATGAGGAGAAGCTTGCTTACTACGCCTCTCCCTCGCCCACACGCGCGGTAGCTCGCGGGATGAGGAGAGGGTTTTGACAACAACACCCTCTCCCTCTCCCTCTCGCTCGCCCTCGCCCTCGTGGTGGACGTGCAGTAGTTCAATCGGAGTCAGATTGCCAGAAGCATATTGTAATGTAGTATCATCATTGTTGGACCTTCCGAAGAGGCGAAGAGCCAAGTGCAAGGTTCACACGAGTACGAACTGTTGAACCTCCCAAAGATGCAAAGAGCCAAGCGCAAGGTTTTATAGGAGTTGTCGTCCTAGTAGGAGTATACTACAACTATAGCGAACGATGCTACTGTATGATGCCGCCATGTCACCTATATCCAAAGCTGTGCCACCTTTTTTCTCAAAAACCGTGTTGGAGCCCGTGCAAAAACCACACAAGTTGCATGTACACATAACACATTTACTAGTAATAAATTCTAAAGGACAAATGCCAGTATGCCACACAAGTTCATCTCCAATTCATGTGATAAATTTGTGCATGACTAGTCTACATATATTCGCAGCGCTACCGTTCACAATTTACCATACTCCACTTACATGTTATAGATGGGCTACATGTCCTCCTCCAGGTTCCAGTCCCAGGTGTTCTTCATGGATGGCATGATCCATAGCGGTGGGCAACGGGAATCATTGTCGCAGCTTTCTAGTCTGGTTCCACACGATGGAGACTCATCCAAGCTGAAGTGGCATAAATCAGCGATAGCGTGTCCCAGCATGTCGTTCATCCGGCGGCGTGCACTGAAGACACAACCATGCATCATGAACGGCAGGCCTTCGGTGTCGTGCAGGGAAGGTGGCATCCGCTTCACAATGGGGTAGCTGTCCCCAATGAAAAGCGAGTATTCTCCAAGAGTGTTCCTCGGCACCCACGTAGCATCACGGGGGTCGAACTCGGCGCCGTTCATCTAGTACACGCGTCATCTCAGATCTGGACACATGGTGACGTACATAGTCAAGGTCCTTGCATAATAATGTTGTGCTCAAATATGGCGGTCAGTAATACTGTGCAGCAAATAGTACTACTCCGGTATAGAGGAAGTAAAATAACCGGCTTATTATATATAGCCACTCTTGGCTACATGGATGAGATAGTAAGACATGGAAAAACAAAAACGGTGGCAGCTAGTGGGTTCAAGTCTTCAAGGGCCTAGCTAGCTATACGCGTTCTCCAAGGTAAAAAGTACTCCTAGCTACTAGTACTAGTAAGTAGTACAACAATGAAAGAGAAGGCGGGAGGGTTAAAAAAATATAATACTAAATGGAATACCTGGGTAGATGGTGACGGTTCGATCATGGTAGATTGTGTGACCATGTTGCACATAAGTGGTACCATGGGTAACGACTGCTAAGATAGTTGATCCCAATATGCCAAAGTCAGCTACAAGGTTCCAGGATAGACCGAATCGCGGATGCAAATTCACACCCAGGATCGGCGATCTTATTTCGATCGGGGGATGACTGGTCCCTGCAAAATAATGGAGTACCATTAGGGATGCAAATGATGGTTTGTGCATTCCGTTTGTAATCTCCCGTACCGTAGGATGCCAACCAGATGAAACAAGTCCCCTGGCTTGTCACCGCGAAGATGTGGCCTAGATGGAACACGGCGTCTTCGAACCTATAGGGGTACAAATCTGTCGCGGCCAACATGCGCCAGCCTCTGCCCTGTCTGCCGTTACTGCCTCTTGTATTGATGGCAATCCTTATGTCGAACACCACGATGAGATAGTAATCGCTGTAGCCGCATTGCTTTGTCGGCGGGTCCGCAATTGCTATCTTCTTCAATCTCATGCAGGCATCATCATACGTATTCAAGCCCAGCCAGTCCGGAAGGCCGATCCCAATGGGTGAGAAGGGGTCTACGGGAACGGCCACACTGATGTGAATGTTGTGCAAAATGATGGTGGTATCCGGCCGGAGGTATGCAAGCCAATCTTCATTGGCACCGACCCAGACTTATATATAAGACGGTGGGCATCGAAGAAATTACGGGATGGAAATGGAATAACTAAGTACTACTCCCTCCGTTCCATATTACTTATCGTTGATTTAGTACAAAGTTGTGCTAAATTAGCGACAAGTAATATGGAATGGAGGGAGTACATGATCAAACTCCATGACTGACCTGCTCATCGGACAAAATCTGACTACCTCTCAACGTCGGCAAATCTAGCGGAGTCAACGTGCAACCATGGCCAGGGAGCAGTGGACTGTTCGAAGGATTGTCCCATAGAAGAACCTTCTCCTCGAGGACGCATGGAAGACCAACAAGCATGTCCTTTTCCCAAGCCTGTTTAAGCACCGTCTTGAAAAATTTGGTGCAGGAAGCACCGAGTCTTGTGGCAGTGAGGACGTCAGAGCGGCGTGCGATTTCTCCTAGAGGATCGTCGTCCAAGGTCTCCCAGCCCCGAGAAGGAGGAGAACCGCCTGGCGAATCCATGGGAGCAGCGACGAACTGCCTTCTCTTTGGTGGGAGCAGAACTAGCGAGAAGGAGATAAGAGCGTAGTAACCGCAGGGCCTCGTCCCTTCCAACTGTAGCTCCTCGATCATTCCTTAGAGAAGGGGTGAGGCTATTATTTACTACGTACTCGAATTGTAGCAGTACTAGTACTACTTTCTCAACTAGTAGTGCGATGTACTGTACTTCTAGTATAGTGCACCAGTTTTGAACTCTTGAATCTCAGGGCCAAGGAGCTACAGTTGGAAGTGGAGGGTAGTACTGTTCTCTAGAACCATCATTGTACTATCAATGCAGGGAAAGTACACATTCGTAGTGGGTACTCTCGGTGCTCTATTCAAGCGCGTAGCTGGCCTACTCAGCCGCTCCTCTCACGCACACACTAGCAGCCTGTTTATCAGCAACGGTTATTGCAGGGTCAAAACATTTGAGTTATTTGATACAGCGAGACTCGGCTTTTCGCTTCCATTTGTGGAGGTGTAATGGATCTCGTCGAACTTTGTTAGTAGTTACTTCTTTATGAATGAGTTGAGGCAAAGCTTTGGCCTCCGTTTCAAAACAAAAAAAAATCACGTCAAGAGGAATTTCTTTTATAGAGCCGATAATGGAGTGAAGTCCATGCATGCAACGCCACAAGCTACAGAGTAGTAGAGTACTAGCACTTTACGTACAGAGCTATATTGCACAGTTCCCAATGCCGCGCCAGGCTTTTCCGGCTCCTCGGGCTTAATTGGAAGGTGCTAGTTTAAATATGCTACTAGCTGATGGGGAAGCTGCAAGCGAGGTGCGGCTAGGGCGAGCACACGAGCCACGTGTAACACCCTGAGAATCATGCTACAGTAACTCCCTGTGATTAAGCTAATCATGTTGCTAAACAGGGCTTGATCACATTTGAATCACCTTCCTTTTCAAACTCCTAATTCAAACTTCAAATATAATTAAAGTGAAAAATAAAAGTTTTTCAAAAATTTAAACAAAAATGTTCGGTGGGTGCCAAATAATACACTAGTAATTATGGTGGAGAAAACACATTTTTATAAAATACCTAAATACTTTTGAATGAACTAAAACAGAAAAGAAAATAAACAAGTAAACAGAAAACAAAACAGAACAGAAAAAGAAAAAAAGGAGAAGGCCCGTTCCCCCACTGCACCCCGGCCCAAACTGGGCCGCCACCCCCGAATCCCCCGGCCCAGTCGCCCCAGCCCACTCTCCCCCCCCCCCCCCCCCGCGTCCCCTTCCCTGTTCCCCCGACCGGGTCGGAACAGGGGCGCGCGCTCCCGCCCGACCACCTCGCCGGCACCGACGCCGGAGAGGATAAGGGCGCCAGCGGCCCCCGCCCCCTCGGGCCTCTCTCCCACTCACCCCGCTCACTCCCTCGGCCTCTGCGCCTCTCCCCCCGCCAGATCCACCTCTCTCTCCCCTTCGATCCCCTCTGCCCGCGCGTGCTCGCCGCCGTTCACCGTCGAACTCGCGGCCACCGTGCCCCGATCGCCCCGACGACGTGCCCGAACGACTTCCCGCCGTCGACTACGTCGACTACGCCCTCGGGAACGAGTCGAGCGCCTCTGCACCGGCCTCCCCGAGCTCGTCTTCAACCTTCGGCCGCCGTCGTTCGTCGCCGATTCCGGCTACCCCGCGCCCTCCCCGAGCTCACTGCCACTCCCTACAGCCTCGCAGTGAGCCTCTCCTTCTCCTCCCCCTCTCCGTTAGCTCGCTCGCGCTCCGCAGCTGCTCCCCCACGCGCGCCCGAACGCCACGCCGCGGAGCTCGCCGCCGGCGTGTCTCCGGTGACCAAATGGTCACGGGCCGTAGGCCCGCTAGCCCGACCGCACCGTGCCGCGCCCGCCTAGGTAGTTAGTTCGGCCGTTCGCGTGCTCTAACGCAGCTTCCGTCGGGCACCCGTAGCACCTCGCCGCCGGCGAGCTCGTAGCGGTCGTCCCCGGCCGTTCCAGCCCCTCCGGCCACCGCCGTTGGACGCGCGACGCCGAGCCGCGTCGAACGCGCCCAGCCACGCCCCCGAAGACCCCCTGTACGTGAAACCCGTACCCCTCCCGAGCCGCGCCGCCGTGCGTTTGGTCGCCGGCGTTGCTCCGGCGCCGGCCGCCGACGTGGCTGGCCTGGGGCCACCCCAGTGCCCCTGCCAGTGGCCCCCACGGGCCCCAGTTGACTGGGTTGACCCAGTCAACTGCTGACTGGGCAGGCCCAGTCACTGACATGCGGGCCCCGCCGCAAAAATATAAAAAAGAAAAGAAAAAGAAAATGTTTTATAAATAAAAATAATTATTTAACTAATCACTCACTGACATATGGGGCCCACCCCTCTAATTATACTGTTAGATTAGTTTAACTAAATATTAGACTAACAGAGGCTGACATGTGGGTCCCACTGGACCCACCTGTCTGGTTTGACTGGTCAGCCGACCTGTTGACCTGCTGACGTCAGCATTGCCTCATGCTGACGTCATAATTCATTTTTGCTGAATATAAATAATTCCAGAAATTCAAATAAACTTTGAAAATTCATATCTTTTAAACCGTAACTCGGATGAAAATGTTTTCTATATGAAAGTTGCTCAGAACGACGAGACGAATCCGAATACGCAGTCCGTTCGTCCACCACACCTCCCTAACCTATCGAACTAGCAACTTTCCCCCTCCGGTCCGTCTGTCCGAAAACGCGAAACATCGGGAATACCTCCCGGATGTTCCCCCCCTTCACCGGTACCACCTACTGTCGCGTTAGGACACCCCTAGCACCGCTCATTGTCATGTCACGCATCGTCATGCTTATGTTTGCATTGTATTTACTGTTTCTTCCCCCTCTTCTCTCCGGTAGACTACGAGACCGACACTGCTGCTGCCCAGTTCGACTACGGAGTCGACGACCCCTCCTACTTGCCAGAGCAACCAGGCAAGCCCCCCCCCTTGATCACCAGATATCGCCTATTCTTCTCTATACTGCTTGCATTAGAGTAGTGTAGCATGTTACTGCTTTTCGATATCCTATCCTGATGCATAGCCTATCCTTGCTACTACTGTTGATACCTTTACCTGCAATCCTACATGCTTAGTATAGGATGCTAGATTTCCATCAGTGGCCCTACATTCTTGTCCGTCTGCTGTGCTATACTATCGGGCCGTGATCACCTGGGCGGTGATCACGGGTATATACTTATATACTACATACATGACACATGTGATGACTAAAGTCGGGTCGGCTCGTAGGAGTACCCGCAAGTGGATCTTTGTGGCGGAGCGACAGGGCAGGTTGAGACCGCCTAGGTGAGAGGTGGGCCTGGCCCTGGTCGGCGTTCGCGGATACTTAACACGCTTAACGAGATCTTGGTATTTGATCTGAGTCTGGCCATTTGGTCTATACGCACTAACCATCTACGCGGGAGTAGTTATGGGTATCCCGGCGTCGTGGTATCAGCCGAAGCCTTCTTGACGTCAGCGACTGAGTGGCGCGCGCCGGATTGGACTGGAACGCCACTAGGCTAGGTCTGCTTCCGGCCGCGTACGCAACGTGCAGGTGTGCATAGGGCGATGGGCCCAGACCCCTGCGCGCTTAGGATTAGACCGGCGTGCTGACCTCTCTGTTGTGCTTAGGTGGGGCTGCGACGCGTTGATCTTACGAGGCCGGGCATGACCCAGAAAAGTGTGTCCGGCCAAATGGGATCGAGCGTGTTGGGTTATGTGGTGCACCCCTGCAGGGAAGTTTATCTATTCGAATAGCCGTGTCCCTCGGTAAAAGGACGACCCGGAGTTGTACCTTGACCTTATGACAACTAGAACTGGATACTGAATAAAATACACCCTTCCAAGTGCCAGATACAACCCGGTGATCGCTCTCTAACAGGGCGACAAGGAGGGGATCGCCGGGTAGGATTATGCTATGCGATGCTACTTGGAGGACTTCAATCTACTCTCTTCTACCTGCTGCAAGATGGAGATGACCAGAAGCGTAGTCTTCGACAGGACTAGCTATCCCCCTTTTATTCTGGCATTCTGCAGTTCAGTCCACTGATATGCCCCTTTACACATATACCCATGCATATGTAGTGTAGCTCCTTGCTTGCGAGTACTTTGGATGAGTACTCACGGTTGCTTCTCTCCCTCTTTCCCCCCTTTCCTTTCTATCTGGTTGTCACAACGAGATGTTGGAGTCCAGGAGCCAGACGCCACCGTCGATGACGACACCTACGACACTGGAGGTGCCTACTACTACGTGCAGCCCGCTGACGACGATCAGGAGTAGTTAGGAGGATCCCAGGCAGGAGGCCTGCGCCTCGTTCGATCTGTATCCCTGTTTGTGCTAGCCTTCTTAAGGCAAACTTGTTTAACTTATGTCTGTACTCAGATATTGTTGCTTCCGCTGACTCGTCTGTGATCGAGCACTTGTATTCGAGCCCTCGAGGCCCCTGGCTTGTATTATGATGCTTGTATGACTTATTTATGTTTTAGAGTTGTGTTGTGATATCTTCCCGTGAGTCCCTGATCTTGGTCGTACACATTTGCGTGCATGATTAGTGTACGGTCAAATCGGGGGCGTCACAAGTTGGTATCAGAGCCGACTGCCTGTAGGAATCCCCCTTTCCACACTCCTTGGCCGAAGTCGAGTCTAGACATTACAAAACTTTTACTAACATGGCTGTGTGTCTTACGGGCCCACGTCGCCATTGGGTGGTACTAGGATCTTTTACTCCTCGACCTTTACTCTGGGACTCTGAACTCTCTTCTACTCGGGTTAAACGAATTTACTAACTCTAACACTAGGATCCCGTGACCGCATTCACCCCAAAGTTGGATAAGCCATAGTTGTTTCTTAGAATAGTATTTGAACAATTCACACACTGTCATTTGACTCCTTTGAAACGTCTTTGCTTTCAGATGGAACCCACGAGGCAGGTCGTTCGCCACACGACGGCCATTGGTGCCTCGGGATCACCTGCGGTGCTAGCTGAGATGATGACCTATCTGGGTTATCGCTGGCACCCTGAGTACACCGTCTACGAGGAGTACCAGGACTTTAACCAGGAGCAGTACCGTGCCATCGTCCACCTCTACTCTCGGGAGTACGACTCCACTACTGTGCTGCACACCGCACATGGTGTTGGTGTGACCATCGATATGGCTGTCCACGATGCTGCCTATGCTGCTCTGACACGTCTTCGTGGAGAGTATCAGGAGTTGGACACCTCCCCTTTCAGGCACATTGCTATCGCATCTGATGTTGGTGCGGAGGGATACTATACTGCTGCCTACTCCACTGTCACCCGAGAGCCCTTCTACCATCAGCACCTGGTTCTGCATGCTGATGGGCTGGATCGAGCTAACCGAGCTCTTCGCCACGAGATGTACACCACCCGTCAGCACCTTTACCGTGCTCTGACGCTGCTGCACCCCTTTGTCCGATCTGGACAGGTACCGCGTACTGCGATCTACCCAGCCAGGACCGTGATGCCCCACGGTGTCGGTTGGCCAGAGGTGGGAGGCTACTCTCCCGCACTTGGTCCTCTTCTGCCACCTGAGCGTCGGGCTCTACACCTGAGTATCCGCGGCCCCCAGTCTGCTGACGTGGAGGGCTATCCGTTGCCTCACTACCAGCTGTCGGGCTACGATTACCTCCACAGTACCTCTTGGGACTGATGTAGGCTTGCTTGTAGTGTTAGAGGCATTCGCCGCGAGCCTGTGTGCCGCCTATGATGTTTTAGTCTATGTACTGAACTCTATGTACTGAACTCTATGCATGACCCCTTTTGTAAGTTATGCCGACTACTATGTAGTAGCTATCGTGCTCCTTTCATTATGCATGTTTCATCATGAATGATTCTTGTCATTGCAAATTTCTCAATGCTGAACTACCCCTGTTATATATTAGCAGGATGGTTAGACCAGGTGGTCGTGGTCGTGGTGGCGATGCCCCACCACCACCTGAGTACATGGCTGGTATGATCCAACAGTTTGAACTGAACCGCCAATTCATGGAAAATATGATGGCTCAGTTTCCTCGCCCCAATATGAACCAGCAGCCAAGCCCAAGTGACTCTTCAAGATTTCATACGCCTCAACCCAACCATCTACCGCAGCTCAACTCAGCCTCTGGATGCTGATGACTGGCTCCGTGACATCACCTATGAGATGGAGTCTGCTGATGTAGCCCCTGCCAGCTATGTCACCTTTGCTTCCTTCTTCTTGAAGGGACCCGCAGCTCAATGGTGGGACAGCCACAGGCGTACTCTGCCAGCTGGAACAATCATCACATGGCCAGACTTCCAAGCTGCTTTCCGTGCCCGCTTCATTCCTCAAGGAGTCATGGACCGGAAGAAGCGTGAGTTCCGCAACCTCACCCAAGGCAACAAAACTGTCGAAGCTTATCAGCGGGAGTTTCTGGACTTGTCCCGCTATGCTGAAGAAGACATTGCAACTGATGCACGCAGACAGGAGAAGTTCCGTGATGGCCTTCAAGCTGACATCAAGCTCGCACTTCTAGTGCATGACTTTGCTGATTTCGCCACCTTGGTGAACAAGGCCATCAATGTCGAAACTGGTCTGCAGGAATACCAGAGCTCTCACAGGCGCAACCGTGACACGGGCTCATCTTCGGGCTCGCCCTCACAGAAGCGTAAGATATGGATCCCGAACAGCATGTACCGTCCAAATGCATCTGCCCCAAGGCAGACCTATGCTGCACCTCGTCTGCCTCCACCACCATCTAGGCAGTCAAGACTTCCAGCTCCACCATCCCAAGCTCCTGTTCCCACTCCGAATAATGGCTTGTGCTTCAGGTGTGGTCAACCAGGACACCGTGCTAGAGAATGCAACCAGAACCAGAATCAACTGGCCCTTCCAGCAACTGGCCGTGGTAACAATCAGCCTCGCAACAACAATGCTAAGTCTTATGGTCGTGCTCATGCCAACCACGTTGATCTCAACGAAGCTCAAGACCAGCCTGCTACTGTGATGGGTACACTCCTCGTAAATTCAGTACCAGCATCCGTTTTATTTGATACAGGTGCATCGCATTCATTCATGTCAGAAGATTTTGCATACAAGCACGACGTTAAATGTGAGGAGATGAACACCTCTGTATTGGTCAAAACCCCCGTGGGACAGTGTCAAACCTCCTTGGTTGGCATCGATGTCCCCGTGGAAATCGAAGGGCTGGAATTCTATGCCTCTCCCATTATCCTGAAGTCGTCTAACATCGACCTCATTTTGGGTATGGATTGGTTGAAAGCGCATACTGCTTCTATAGTTTGCGCCACTAAGACCGTCCATCTGCTACACCCTTCAGATGAAATAGTTGCTTACCAAGCTCATCTGGTGCAAAATGCCGAGGCAAGGCTCTATGCATTGAATGCATTGAACGCTGCACCACTCGAGGGCATTGAAAACATTCCCGTCGTGCGTGAATTCCTCGACGTCTTCCCTGAAGAACTTCCAGGGATTCCCCCTGCTAGAGCTGTCGAATTCATCATCGACTTGAAACCAGGCACCACTCCTATAGCCAAGCGACCCTACAAAATGCCGCCGCATGAACTCCTTGAGCTTAAGGAGGAAATCGACAAATCTCTTCGCAAAGGATTCATTCGCCCAAGTTGCTCTCCTTGGGGAGCACCTTCTCTCTTTGTCAAGAAGAAGGATGGGACAAACCGGTTAGTTCAAGACTACCGTCCTATAAACCAAGCTACCATTCAGAATAAATACCCTCTTCCTCGGATCAATGATCTGTATGATCAACTGGCGGGTTCGTCAGTGTTCTCTAAGCTCGACTTGAGGTTGGGCTACCACCAGATCCGTGTTCGCGAAGAGGATATCCCAAAGACCGCCTTCGTGACTCGCTATGGTTCATACGAGTACACCGTCATGTCTTTCGGTTTAACCAATGCTCCAGCCACCTTCTCTCGTCTGATGAACTACATATTCATGGATTACCTCGACAAGTTCGTCGTGGTTTATCTGGATGATATCCTGGTATTCTCCAAGAACGAAGAAGAACATGCTGAACATCTTCGACTTGTGCTGGAAAAGCTACGAGAACATCAACTATATGCCAAGTTCTCCAAATGTGAATTCTGGCTACCGGAAGTAACCTATCTTGGGCATGTCATCTCTAAGGATGGTATTGCCGTCAACCCCGAGCGAGTTCAGGCTATTCTTGATTGGACTCCTCCCAAGAACGTTAAGCAAGTCAGAAGTTTTCTCGGTCTCGCCAGCTATTGCCGTCGATTTGTCGAGAACTTCTCCAAGATCGCCAGGCCTCTGACTAACCTGTTGCATAAGGGTGTCAAGTTCCAATGGACAGACAAATGTCAGGAAAGTTTCCAGGCACTCAAAGACAAGTTGACTTCTGCCCCAGTTCTAGCTCCACCTGATACTAAGAAGGACTTCGTCATTTACTGCGACGCTTCCCGTCAAGGATTAGGCTGTGTCCTAATGCAAGACCGCAAAGTGATTGCTTATGCCTCTCGACAATTGCGCCCTCACGAAGAGAACTACCCAGTTCACGACCTCGAACTTGCTGCTGTCATTCATGCGCTGAAGCAGTGGCGACATTACCTTCTCGGTAATCGTTGCGAGATCTTCACTGACCACCAAAGTCTGAAGTATCTGTTTACTCAGCCAGATCTGAACCTCCGTCAGCAGAGATGGATGGAGCTTGTTGCAGACTTTGACTTGGGTATTTCCTATACGCCAGGCAAGGCTAATGTAATGGCTGATGCCTTGAGCCGCAAGTCTTACTGCAACCACCTCCAGGTTCATAAAGTTCAGCCCTCGCTTGTTGAAGAATTCAGGAAGCTGAACCTCCATATTGTTCCTCCGGGTGCACTCGCTCCCCCTCCTAAGGAGTTTGGCAAGGTGAACCTCCACGTTGTTACCCAGGGTTCCCTCAATACCCTAGTTGCTAAACCAGATCTCGAGGACAGCATCAAAAGGCTACAGAAGTATGACTCTGAAGCCCACAAGATTAAGCGCTACCTCGCAGAAGGAAAGCCCTCATTCTTCACCATTGCTGAAGATGGCACCCTATACTTCAAGGGCCGCCTAGTGGTGCCATGTGCAGAGAAAAACCTGGATATGACACAGGAAGTTATGAAAGAAGCTCATGATACGCCTCTATGTATCCATCCTGGTAGTACAAAGATGTACCAAGACATCCGTCAGAGATTCTGGTGGTCTAATATGAAGCAAGACATTGCTCGTTATGTTGCTGAGTGTGACGTTTGCCGTCGTATCAAAGCAGAACATCAAAGGCCTGCTGGAACTCTGCAACCTATCTCTATTCCTGAATGGAAATGGGACCATGTTGAGATGGACTTCGTCACTGGATTTCCCAAATCACAGAAAGGTAATGATGCTATTCTTGTCGTCATTGACCGGCTTTCCAAAGTTGCACATTTCCTGGCGGTCAAAGAAACGATCACTGCTAGCCAGTTGGCAACGCTCTATATGTCCAGGATTGTTTCACTCCACGGTATTCCATTGGTTATCAGTTCAGACCGTGGTAGCTTATTCACTTCAAGATTCTGGGCAAGTTTCCAAGAAGCTATGGGAACTCATCTGTCATTCAGTACTGCGTTTCATCCTCAATCGCAAGGACAAGTTGAACGCGTCAATCAAGTTCTCGAAGACATGCTTCGAGCTTGCGTTATTTCCTTCGGCAAGAAATGGGAGGAATCTCTCCCGTATGCTGAGTTCTCTTATAATAATAGCTATCAAGCTAGTCTGAAGATGGCCCCCTTCGAAGTGTTATATGGACGAAAGTGCCGAACCCCTCTGAACTGGTCAGAAACTGGGGAACGTCCACTCTTCGGTCCGGATATTATCCAAGATGCCGAAGAACAAGTCCGCATTATTCGTGAGAATCTCAAGACTGCTCAGTCACGTCAGAAGAGTCAGTATGACCGTCATCATAAAGACATGGTCTATCAACCTGGCGAAAAGGCTTATCTTCGAGTCACACCTATGAAGGGTGCTCACCGCTTCGGGATCAAGGGCAAACTAGCTCCTCGCTATATTGGCCCATTCACTATTCTCGAAAGGCGTGGAAAAGTGGCATACCAACTGGAGCTACCGCCGAACCTTTCTCAGGTTCACGATGTGTTCCATGTGTCACAGCTCCGCCGTTGCTTCAAGGACCCAATCCGAGCTGTGGATCATGAAGTGCTCGAATTGCAGCAAGACCTCTCCTATAAGGAGCATCCGGTCCGCATTCTCGACCAAGCTGAACGCCGCACACGTCAGAAGGCGATCAAGTTTCTCAAAGTCCAGTGGTCGCACCATTCTGAAGATGAGGCCACTTGGGAATGAGAGGATCGTCTGCGCGAAGAATACCCCGCACTGTTTCCTTCTACCCCCTAAATCTCGGGACGAGATTTCTCGTAGTGGAGGAGATTTGTAACACCCTGAGAATCATGCTACAGTAACTCCCTGTGATTAAGCTAATCATGTTGCTAAACAGGGCTTGATCACATTTGAATCACCTTCCTTTTCAAACTCCTAGTTCAAACTTCAAATATAATTAAAGTGAAAAATAAAAGTTTTCAAAAATTTAAACAAAAATGTTCGGTGGGTGCCAAATAATACACTGGTAATTATGGTGGAGAAAACACATTTTTATAAAATACCTAAATACTTTTAAATGAACTAAAACAGAAAAGAAAATAAACAAGTAAAAAGAAAACAAAACAGAACAGAAAAAGAAAAAAAGGAGAAGGCCCGTTCCCCCACTGCACCCCGGCCCAAACTGGGCCGCCACCCCCGAACCCCCCGGCCCAGTCGCCCCAGCCCACTCTCCCCCCCCCCCCCGCGTCCCCTTCCCTGTTCCCCCGACCGGATCGGAACAGGGGCGCGCGCTCCCGCCCGACCACCTCGCCGGCACCGACGCCGGAGAGGATAAGGGCGCCAGCGGCCCCCGCCCCCTCGGGCCTCTCTCCCACTCACCCCGCTCACTCCCTCGGCCTCTGCGCCTCTCCCCCCGCCAGATCCACCTCTCTCTCCCCTTCGATCCCTCTGCCCGCGCGTGCTCGCCGCCGTTCACCGTCGAACTCGCGGCCACCGTGCCCCGATCGCCCCGACGACGTGCCCGAACGACTTCCCGCCGTCGACTACGTCGACTACGCCCTCGGGAACGAGTCGAGCGCCTCTGCACCGGCCTCCCCGAGCTCGTCTTCAACCTTCGGCCGCCGTCGTTCGTCGCCGATTCCGGCTACCCCGCGCCCTCCCCGAGCTCACTGCCACTCCCTACAGCCTCGCAGTGAGCCTCTCCTTCTCCTCCCCCTCTCCGTTAGCTCGCTCGCGCTCCGTAGCTGCTCCCCCACGCGCG
Source organism: Triticum aestivum (assembly GCF_018294505.1). NCBI lineage: Eukaryota > Viridiplantae > Streptophyta > Magnoliopsida > Poales > Poaceae > Triticum > Triticum aestivum. The sequence goes on from NC_057814.1 coordinate 516,461,655, forward strand.
CCCGAACGCCACGCCGCGGAGCTCGCCGCCGGCGTGTCTCCGGTGACCAAATGGTCACGGGCCGTAGGCCCGCTAGCCCGACCGCACCGTGCCGCGCCCGCCTAGGTAGTTAGTTCGGCCGTTCGCGCGCTCTAACGCAGCTTCCGTCGGGCACCCGTAGCACCTCGCCGCCGGCGAGCTCGTAGCGGTCGTCCCCGGCCGTTCCAGCCCCTCCGGCCACCGCCGTTGGACGCGCGACGCCGAGCCGCGTCGAACGCGCCCAGCCACGCCCCCGAAGACCCCCTGTACGTGAAGCCCGTACCCCTCCCGAGCCGCGCCGCCGTGCGTTTGGTCGCCGGCGTTGCTCCGGCGCCGGCCGCCGACGTGGCTGGCCTGGGGCCACCCCAGTGCCCCTGCCAGTGGCCCCCACGGGCCCCAGTTGACTGGGTTGACCCAGTCAACTGCTGACTGGGCAGACCCAGTCACTGACATGCGGGCCCCGCCGCAAAAATATAAAAAAGAAAAGAAAAAGAAAATGTTTTATAAATAAAAATAATTATTTTAACTAATCACTCACTGACATATGGGGCCCACCCCTCTAATTATACTGTTAGGTTAGTTTAACTAAATATTAGACTAACAGAGGCTGACATGTGGGTCCCACTGGACCCACCTGTCTGGTTTGACTGGTCAGCCGACCTGTTGACCTGATGACGTCAGCATTGCCTCATGCTGACGTCATAATTCATTTTTGCTGAATAAAAATAATTCCAGAAATTCAAATAAACTTTGAAAATTCATATCTTTTAAACCGTAACTCGGATGAAAATGTTTTCTATATGAAAGTTGCTCAGAACGACGAGACGAATCCGGATACGTAGTCCGTTCGTCCACCACACCTCCCTAACCTATCGAACTAGCAACTTTCCCCCTCCGGTCCGTCTGTCCGAAAACGCGAAACATCGGGAATACCTCCCGGATGTTCCCCCCCTTCACCGGTACCACCTACTGTCGCGTTAGGACACCCCTAGCACCGCTCACTGTCATGTCACGCATCGTCATGCTTATGTTTGCATTGTATTTACTGTTTCTTCCCCCTCTTCTCTCCGGTAGACTACGAGACCGACACTGCTGCTGCCCAGTTCGACTACGGAGTCGACGACCCCTCCTACTTGCCAGAGCAACCAGGCAAGCCCCCCCCCCTTGATCACCAGATATCGCCTATTCTTCTCTATACTGCTTGCATTAGAGTAGTGTAGCATGTTACTGCTTTTCGATATTCTATCCTGATGCATAGCCTATCCTTGCTACTACTGTTGATACCTTTACCTGCAATCCTACATGCTTAGTATAGGATGCTAGATTTCCATCAGTGGCCCTACATTCTTGTCCGTCTGCTGTGCTATACTATCGGGCCGTGATCACCTGGGCGGTGATCACGGGTATATACTTATATACTACATACATGACACCTGTGATGACTAAAGTCGGGTCGGCTCGTAGGAGTACCCGCAAGTGGATCTTTGTGGCGGAGCGACAGGGCAGGTTGAGACCGCCTAGGTGAGAGGTGGGCCTGGCCCTGGTCGGCGTTCGCGGATACTTAACACGCTTAACGAGATCTTGGTATTTGATCTGAGTCTGGCCATTTGGTCTATACGCACTAACCATCTACGCGGGAGTAGTTATGGGTATCCCGGCGTCGTGGTATCAGCCGAAGCCTTCTTGACGTCAGCGACTGAGTGGCGCGCGCCGGATTGGACTGGAACGCCACTAGGCTAGGTCTGCTTCCGGCCGCGTACGCAACGTGCAGGTGTGCATAGGGCGATGGGCCCAGACCCCTGCGCGCTTAGGATTAGACCGGCGTGCTGACCGCTCTGTTGTGCTTAGGTGGGGCTGCGACGCGTTGATCTTACGAGGCCGGGCATGACCCAGAAAAGTGTGTCCGGCCAAATGGGATCGAGCGTGTTGGGTTATGTGGTGCACCCCTGCAGGGAAGTTTATCTATTCGAATAGCCGTGTCCCTCGGTAAAAGGACGACCCGGAGTTGTACCTTGACCTTATGACAACTAGAACTGGATACTGAATAAAATACACCCTTCCAAGTGCCAGATACAACCCGGTGATCGCTCTCTAACAGGGCGACGAGGAGGGGATCGCCGGGTAGGATTATGCTATGCGATGCTACTTGGAGGACTTCAATCTACTCTCTTCTACCTGCTGCAAGATGGAGATGACCAGAAGCGTAGTCTTCGACAGGACTAGCTATCCCCCTTTTATTCTGGCATTCTGCAGTTCAGTCCACTGATATGCCCCTTTACACATATACCCATGCATACGTAGTGTAGCTCCTTGCTTGCGAGTACTTTGGATGAGTACTCACGGTTGCTTCTTTCCCTCTTTCCCCCCCTTTTCTTTTCTATCTGGTTGTCACAACCAGATGTTGGAGTCCAGGAGCCAGGCGCCACCGTCGACGACGACACCTACGACACTGGAGGTGCCTACTACTACGTGCAGCCCGCTGACGACGATCAGGAGTAGTTAGGAGGATCCCAGGCAGGAGGCCTGCACCTCGTTCGATCTGTATCCCTGTTTGTGCTAGCCTTCTTAAGGCAAACTTGTTTAACTTATGTCTGTACTCAGATATCGTTGCTTCCGCTGACTCGTCTGTGATCGAGCACCTGTATTCGAGCCCTTGAGGCCCCTGGCTTGTATTATGATGCTTGTATGACTTATTTATGTTTTAGAGTTGTGTTGTGATATCTTCCCGTGAGTCCCTGATCTTGGTCGTACACATTTGCGTGCATGATTAGTGTACGGTCAAATCGGGGGCGTCACACCACGACTCCACGAGATGATGGGAAGGAAAACCCGTTCACGTGGCTGGGCTACCCAGTGCACCTAGATTGTGGTGCGACATGTTCGTTCGACTTCAAAACTCAAACTACCCGTGTACAATATTGGCTCACAGCGAAGTTACTATTTAAAAAAATGCCGCTGTGCGTTCGGCTGGGATCGAACCCACAAAATGAAGTATACACTCCCGCGACCACTAGTAGTACTCGTTGGAGTACAACGCAACCTAGAACCGCCTTTTGTCGCTAGTAGTACATTGTTCCTTACAAGAAACCACTAATAATGCCAAGAAACCACTAATAATGCCAAGAAACTAGTACCACTTGCATAGGTGGCAGACTTAATATAAGACTACCTTATCAACCATTGTACATGCCCTTACCAAGCAGCCCTACCAAGAAACGACTACTCTACAAAGTGCTGTTATAGGCACGTTTCAACCCATGTTGCCCCTTAAGTCAACGCCTTCTATTCGACCGACAAGTTAGGCGTTATGACTTGTGGGACCTACATGTCAGTCTGCACAAAAATCCCCGAGTGACCTCCTACCTCCGGCCCGTCCACCTAGTCATCCTCAGCCATGGGACGCAGCTACCGCCGCCGGCAGAAGGCGAGGTCAAAACCGTATAGAGCTCGCGGCCGCTAGCTAGCCAAGATAGCTCCGTCTAGGTGCTTGTCTGCAAGGTTTGCTAGCTAGATTGGCACGGCGGCGCGGCGGCTTGCTCGCGCGCGCCGCGCTAAGGCCAGCCATCTGGCTCGAGCGAAGGCCAGCGCGGCGGCTTGCTCGCACGTGGGTCACGCTTGGGCCAGCCTGCCAACCCGTGTAGAGGCCAGCGAGGCATTCAGCCCGTCTGGTGGAGCGGCGGCCAACTCGCTCATCACCGGCACCACCGACGAACACACATCAGTATTGTTTGAATTAATGTTCAGGAAAAATAATGATTTGAGGGGGAATAACAGGATAGAAGGTCAGATGTGGGTCCCTCGTGTCAACGGTCAAACAAAATGTGTTTGTTTAAGCTGCCTCGTCAACACGGACGTGTGGGCCAACCCTGTCATAAATGGGTTTAAACGAGCCTAATCGGCACTAGGTAATAGTTTTTGGCGCGGATTAAGAAATTTTGGGTATGTTTTTGCTATTTTTTGTACAATAGTTTCTTCTTATGGCCGGTTGAAAGTGGTAGTTTTTTGTTAAATACTCTACATATTATAAGTAGGAGTGAAAGTTAAGATTTGGAAGCCAATAAGCAAGGCTAGTTACATAGTGCCTATGTGTACGTGATTGAAAGTAAATATCAACCATGAGTGACTAATATCTTGATGGAAAACTCAAAACTATGGAAATACGTACTAGCATTTTTTTGTATGGTTGGAAATACTAGCAAAGTTCACGTGCATTGCAACGGATCATAATTAGAATAATACTTATTCACAAACTTGATACAAAACACTCTAATTTTGATATACATATATCACTAGCGATATATTATGTTTCAATCAGAAAATATTCCTTGGGTTGTTTTGGTGAGGTGAGGGAGGGGTGTGGTTGGTTTTAAGATACTAATTATGGGTTTTTCTGCAAATTGGTAGAGAAGTGGGATGTTGGTGAGAAAAGGCAGCAACTTACCTCACAGTCGTTAGATGTAGATCTAATGGTCAAAAATGACGGATGCCAGACACACCATCATCACCAACTTAGTCTTCTGTAGGAGTACTAGCAAGATCTCCGTGCATTGCACGTAACATCAAGATGCATTTTTTATAAAACATTTGTTGTGATTGACCCATACGGGAGTAATCCCATGTGTAAAAACTATCCCATGTGTAAAAACTAATGATATCTCAAGAAAGAGGAGATAAGGTGAAGAGGAGTGGGGCGTGGTGGTGATTGGTGGTTTGACTAAGCCGAGGCATGGGGATGGACGACGCAGGCAGCGACCATCAGGCCAGTTTGTTCCAGAGACTTCCTTTTTTAATTGCTCAACAATGAGGTTGTTGGAGATAAGGAGGAACGAGGGAAGGCCCTGTCTGCAAATGCGGAGAGAGGTGCGGGTATCTTTTAGTTTAATTTCCATCCGTCAGATATAGATCGGACGGTCTATATTGCAAGATGGCACGCATACCATCATCACCAACTCGATTTTTTATAAGAGAAGAAATATAAGTATGGAGATACAAACATATTATTGATACTTGTTTCCGTAAACTAGGATCTACATTCTATTCAATGGCTCAGCATGTGGGGCCTTACCACAATGACTTCTTGACTGTGTAAAATAAAGGTTTTCCCGTCGCCAATAAGGAGGGGGTGACGGCGGCGCGCTTTCGGCTTGCTCTAGTCCTAGTAGTCATACTAGGTGGTCTATGCATGTGTAGATTTATTATTTTTCACATCTCGTGTTCGCCGTACTGCCACGACTGTTGATGAATAGACGATAAGTTATTCACGGGGAAACCCTTATTGAGCGTGTTTGCGAGAGAGAGAGAGAGAGAGAGAGAGACTGTGCGTGTGTGATATGTCTAGAGACTGAGGTAATGATAAGAGATTCTCTGTGTCTATGTGTGTGGAGGATAGAGAGAGACATGTACATGGGGCTTTGTGTTGTGTAACATGGAGACACATAGACATAATTAGAGAGTGAGTGTGTGAGATACACATGCGGACATGGGGAGAGATGTGTGACTTAGAGAGATGGAGAATTTTGGTGTGCATCTGAGCTAGAGAGAGGGCCGGGGGATATACACATACCTAGAGCTGGAGAGAATATGCAAGGGTGTGTGTCTTAAAAGAAGGATCCAGATAGATGGGTGTTTGTGCGTGTCTGTGTGTGTTTGTGTGGGTGTTTGTGTGTGAGAGGGAGTGTGTGTGTGTGGAGTAGAGAGACCACTAATGATGTAAACCTAGTATAAGGGAAGGGGGAATGGTGTGACATATGTGTCAAAGAGATACAAAGGCATGTGTAGTAGCGGGATAGCATGGGTGCGGGCGGGGAGCAGACTATTTGGAAGAGACATCGAGTGTGTGTGGGCGAGGGGTGTGAAAGCGAGCGAGCGAGAGAGAGCTAGCGACAGAGATAGACAGAGGAAGAGAGGGGGGAGAGAGGGGTCATTTGTGTCCATAAGTGGCGTATAGATAGGGAGACAATGTTGATGTTGTTCTAAATTGGCCTATGTACGGAGACGCAAGGGAAGCAAGTCATCGTGTGTGTGATAGGGACTTCGTGAGAGATCTAGAATAGATGGTGTAGAGAACAACGTGCGAGATTGAGAACGATGATACATTAGGGAGCTATGGAAAGAGTCACGGCATATATGTATACAGCGAAGGAGCTGGGGTGGGTCCGCATGTGGGAGAGATAGAAAGAGGAGAGTGGTGCACAAGGAGACAAAGTGTGCTTGTTTGCAGTGGGGGTGGTTTGTGAGGTGAGTGTGCGAGAACCACATAACTAGGGAGATAGACGTTTGGGGGCGACGTTTTGTGTGTATGGGAAAGATACGCTCTACATAGTGCGTGTGCTTGGGGAAAGAGAGATGCTGAAAGACCTAGAGAGTGGGGGAAGAGATGTGTGCATGCCCGAAAGACAAAGTAATACGAGACCTATATTGGGGTCCGGACTTTAGAAGAGAGGGGGTGTTAATGTGCTCGTGTGTTCACGTCTGGGGGAGAGAACGACTTGTGTGTGGGGGGTGGGTGTGGGGAGGGGGTGCGACGCGGGGGGGGTTGGCTTCAGATAAAGAGTGAGGTGTCTATATTTGAGGGACTTTAGCGTAATTGAGATATATATGGTCAATAGTGTGTGCACTCATGGTTGATCAATTTGTTTCATAGTTTGTACTATGAGATAACGATACTTTTGATCATGCGTGATATACCTTGATGTACCAGAATTACAAACCTAAGATTAGAATTTTGGAATTTGACTCCATCATTAGCTTTTGTAATTATTTAAACGGAGGTACCTTTTTAAGCCGGGATTTCCTCATTTCAAATTCATATATCAAACCTAGAGATATACACACACGGGCATGTTCAAACTTTATAATCATCCACTTTATTCATACACATACACATTTTTGCTTTTGTCATCATATTTAGGATAAACACATTTGGAATTTCATTTGCATTGGACCGTATGATGGTATTTGCTTGTACTAGCTCAATGATCCATATTTGAATTAAATGGACAATCTAAGTTCCGAGTTGGAGACATTGATTTTCAAAACTTGCACGTTTTTTTTGCGTGCAAAACAAATAAATTCTCGGCCATGATATCATAGTCGGCCGTACAAGAGTAGAACATTTATAATTTCAGGCGCCAAAAGCTTTCAAACTTCCCGCTCACATCGAAATATCTCGCGCCCGAAAGATTAGCCCTGCGATATTCCTGTTTTACCCCTGCCACATGAACGGAAAAGGGTTGCTTTGGTAACTCCATTTTTTCCCCTCTTTGCCCCCAACATTCTTCCCTAGAGCTCCTCCCCTTCCCCTCCCCGACCCCCCCAACCACGGCAAACCGCCGAATCTAGTCCTCCGCCGCAGCGGTGGACCTCACACCCCGCTGGATCTACCTTCCGCACCTTGGAACCCCCAACTCCCAACTCACCACTTCACCGGAGCCGCTTCAGCGACTGGCTTGTCCACCACTCCAAATCTCCTTGACCACCATCATTGTACACCGCACCGGATCTGCTTAACCGGCGCCCTCGTCCACCACAATGTAGGCCCTTCACTGACTCCCTCATACGCCTCATCGCTAGCCCTTCATACAAGCCCTCGTCCACCGCAACAGATCCGCCTCACCGAAAGCACTGTACACCGCGCCCGCTGAAGCCTTCGTCCACTGCACCGGCCCTGCTTTACTGACGCCGCAGCCTCATCAGGTTATTTCGATCTGTACTCCTTCGGCTTTTCTCTTCTTTATCGTGCAACTGTTCACTTACCACAGATGAGCTTTCTTGTATGTCGACAGGCGCCGCAACCGAAGCACCGGAGCCGCTTCAGCGACGGCGACAGCCAGCCCAAACTCAACCGCAACACGAGCACCATCGACGATCCTTAGCTATCAAGTATGACAATGATACCCATACGCCGCCGAGAATCAGGTACTATTATCCAACGGCCGGCGCCTACGTTCACTTTCTTAGCATAAGCACCACTCCTTTGAATTTCTTCAGGGCATCATTCAATTTTTCATGAGACGTGTCATGGATTTGCACGACAGATGTCCTAGTGTGAGGACTTAGTCGTGAGGCGAATGCATCTATGTGGTAGCTTGAGAGGGGTTGATTGGAATTGAGAGACGCAACACAAGACAAGGGTTTATGTTGGGGAACGTAGTAATTTCAAAAAAATTCCTACGCACACGCAAGATCATGGTGATGCATAGCAACGAGAGGGGAGAGTGTTGTCCACGTACCCTCGTAGACCGACAGCGGAAGCGTTATCACAACGCGGTTGATGTAGTCGTACGTCTTCACGATCCGACCGATCAAGTACCGAACGTACGGCACCTCCGAGTTCTACACACGTTCAGCTCGATGACGTCCCTCGAACTCCGATCCAGCCGAGTGTTGAGGGAGAGTTTCGTCAGCACGACGGCGTGGTGACGATGATGATGTTCCACCGACCCAGGGCTTCGCCTCAGCTCCGCAACGGTATTATCGAGGTGTAATATGGTGGAGGGGGCACCGCACACGGCTAAGAGATCTCAAGGATCAATTGTTGTGTCTCTGGGGTGCCCCCCTGCCCCCGTATATAAAGGAGCAAGGGAGGAGGAGGCCGGCCCTAGGAGGGGCGCACCAAGTGTGGAGTCCTACTAGGACTCCCTAGTCCTAGTAGGATTCCACCTCCCATATGGAATAGGAAAAGAGGGAGGGAAAAAGAGAAGGAAGGAAGGGGGCGCCCCCCTTCCCTAGTCCAATTCGGACCAGACCAAGGGGAGGGGTGCGGCCACCCTTGAGGCCCTTTTCCTTCTTTCCCGTATGGCCCAATAAGGCCCAATACGTATTCCCGTAACTCTCCGGTACTCCGAAAAATACCCGAATCACTCGGAACCTTTCCGAAGTCCGAATATAGTCGTCCAATATATCGATCTTTACGTCTCGGCCATTTCGAGACTCCTCGTCATGTCCCTGATCTCATCCGGGACTCCGAACTCCTTCGGTACATCAAAACTCAATAAAACTGTCATCGTAACGTTAAGCGTGCGGACCCTACGGGTTCGAGAACTATGTAGACATGACCGAGACACGTCTCCGGTCAATAACCAATAGCGGGACCTGGATGCCCATATTGGCTCCCACATATTCTACGAAGATCTTTATCGGTCAGACCGCATAACAACATACGTTGTTCCCTTTGTCACCGGTATGTTACTTGCCCGAGATTTGATCGTCGGTATCTCGATACCTAGTTCAATCTCGTTACCGGCAAGTCTCTTTACTTGTTCCGTAACACATCATCCCGCAACTAACTCATTAGTCACAATGCTTGCAAGGCTTATAGTGATGTGCATTACCGAGTGGGCCCAGAGATACCTCTCCGACAATTGGAGTGACAAATCCTAATCTCGAAATACGCCAACCCAACAAGTACCTTTGGAGACACCTGTAGAGCACCTTTATAATCACCCATTTACGTTGTGACGTTTGGTAGCACACAAAGTGTTCCTCCGGTAAACGGGAGTTGCATAATCTCATAGTCATAGGAACATGTATAAGTCATGAAGAAAGCAATAGCTACATACTAAACGATCGAGTGCTAAGCTAACGGAATGGGTCAAGTCAATCACGTCATTCTCCTAATGAGGTGATCTCGTTAATCAAATGACAACTTATGTCTATGGCTAGGAAACATAACCATCTTTGATTAACGAGCTAGTCAAGTAGAGGCATACTAGTGACACTCTGTTTGTCTATATATTCACACATGTATTATGTTTCCGGTTAATACAATTCTAGCATGAATAATAAACATTTATCATGATATAAGGAAATAAATAATAACTTTATTATTGCCTCTAGGGCATATTTCCTTCAGTTTAGACAACTTCGGGCCCCGGAAAACATCATCCGGTAATAACCCTACATGTTGTTTGTGGCTAGGTCTCATTATACTCATGAGGGAGTCGTTGTATAAGCCGGCTCCCCTTTGTTGTGTCTAGCCTCAGAATTATTCAGCATGTCCCTCTTGGGGTGCCCTGCCCCTCCTTATATAAGTTGAAGGGGCGGGTTACATGACTAGTCCTAGTAGGATTAGGATTACTCTATTACAAGTGGAGTCATAGTCTTGCTTCCTTTGTAGGATAATATTCCTTATGCCTTTCCTCTTAAGCCGGCCCACCATAACATGAGCCGGCCTTCTGGGCCTTGGGCCTAGTCCTCTATCGGACCCGCCTGTCGGGGCCATCCGTGAGTCGCCAGGCTCATTAGTCGTCAGACCAGTGAGTCGCCAGACTCGTAGGTCGCCAATCCTCCGGCGGGTTACCAATGAAACGCCAAGTCCCAGCCGGGTCATAACTCCGTCCGGGTCATACCGCGGGGTATATCCCCGACATTATCCCCCAGTTTAATTTGGAATTATCCATGTTAAACTGATCCTACAAAATAACTCAAGAACAAATTTGACAGGTTGTGCTCCGGGTTAACAATTCTTGTAAGCCGATAGCTGATCATACTTAAGTCCTTGTTATTTCCTCCTTCTGGAAAGTCCGGGTCAACAGACCAGCTTCATAATCAATTTGCTGACATTGGTTTCTCACAGAAGTATTGTGAAGAATAATTCATTTGCCTCAGCTCCCAATGCTTAAAAAATATTGGTCTTGAAATACTCATCTGATTTTCAGCCGGCTTGACGATGTGGATCTTGCCAATTTATGATTACCAAAATTGCCGGGTTATAAACAGATGATGCCGAGACATAATTGTTGCCGACGCTGGGTTATAATTATTGGTGACATCGGGTCATGATTGTTGCAGACACCGGGTCAATCTGGTTTGCTCAAAACTGAGAATTTGAAGATATTTCTCCCTTATATCCATATTACCTGTAGCCCCCAAGTCTTGAGCAGAGCAAAGTGATGACTTAAGACTTGCTTTAATATAAATACTACCACTTTGAAGAAATCCATGTTTGTTCATCTCAATCACTAGTAAAAACTGAATATTCCATATATGTAGCCCCCAAGTGCCGGGTTGTCATGCTTGCAGCAACCTGGGACTTGTAATTGCCTGATGCCCATAAAAACTTCAACCAGTGTAGCCCCCAAGGGCCGGGTCATTATGCAATAATGAGCAGGGACTTTGTAGATATAATCATGTAGACTTGAACAGCAACGTGTAGCCCCCAAGGGCCGGCTCAGTAAGATAATACTAAGCTGGGACTTTATATATACTTAATTTGAAAATAACATCATATGATGTGGCCTCCATCGCAGGGCTTGAACCCATGTCCACAAGGTTAAGAGCCTTGTGCTTTACCAACTGAGCAATGGACCCTTCAAAATAATGGATTTAACTTGTGTACCTTGAATTTTTAACAGGAGCAATTAGTAGCCCCCAAGGGATGGCTCATTACAATGTGATGAGTCGGGTCTTCAATAAGGCGAGCACAAAATGAATTTACATTAGCCCCCAAGTGTCATGGTGCATGCTTGCAGCGACATGGGACTTCCATATTTGATATAATCATGATTTTAATAATGTAGCCCCCAAGTGCAAGGTTGTAAGCATGCAGCGACTCGGGACTATTCCTTCCATTGTATATAAAATTATATCCATTGTCCAGATAATAATAACCATTGGGCTGAAGCTACTTTAAAAACCTCAATCATTCAATATCATAATGAAAATCCAGCTAGGTTGGCTATTAAAGATTGGAATAATATAATCCGGCGGCTCTTGGCCAATAGCGCCTTAATGCGCATTCATTGTACACCGGAATTTTTGTAACCTGGCGGCTTATAGCATTTTGTAACCCGGAGGTTCATAGTCATGTCCAGTTTTTGACAAGCTCACTTCGGCGGCTCATAGCCTCAATAAACCCAATATTGATCAATATAACCCGGAACTCCAAGTGCACATCATCATAAAACTGGCGACTTAACGTCAAAACCAGGGCGGGTTATCAAACCTCAGATAACAAACATAAATATCATACCTGTGATACTTATGAACATTGCCGGCTTATCACGCCAGTAAGGGTAATAACCCTGAAGATATAGAGTACAACGCCCTGTTCACTTTAGTCACGTCGCCAGCTTATCACGCCATATGCAGCAAGGGGTAATATCCCAAAGCTTAGAGCCAGCACTCCAAGCACATAATCATCATACACCGGTGACTTAATCGTCCAAAGCCAGGTCGAGTTAATAAACTCCAGATATGCTCAAATATGAGACATAGAAATGAAGGCCACATGGCCTGAATTGTCTGAAGCCATATGTTAATATGGCGTCAATATATGGATCCAAAAAAACGCTCAGAAAAACATAACGAATCAAATCAAGAGAAAAAAAGGCTTTCATAGGCCGCCAAGCCTAAATCTCCAAGGCTTTCATGGGCCGCCAAGCCATTGAGTTAACCTTTTACACTTTGTGAACCGGGCCTCACATGACCGCCGTTTTAACCTTGAAAAGTTCAGGGTCTATGTAAGATTGACTGTCAAGAGTTCGGCGGGTCATTCCGGGATTACCCGGGCGGAGTGGCAGATTCTACAAAGCAGGATAACCCGAAAATTCTGGTGAATACACCTGGTGTTCCAAGCCAGTTCACAAGGGTAGTAACGCTATGTTCTCTTTGGTGAATACACCTATGTTTGAACAGGAAGCCCCCAAGTGCTTTGTAAGTATGGCGTAGAAGCCGAATCAAGAGGGATATTCACAGCTATGCTCAATGAGCAGGAAGCCCCCAAGTGATTTGTAAGTGTGGCGTATCAGCCGGATCAAGAGGGATATTCACAGCTATGCTCAATGAGCAGGAAGCTCCCAAGTGACCATCCGTAAAAGTGGCGTATGAGCCGGATCAAGAGGGATATTCACAGCTATGCTCAATGAGCAGGAAGCCCCCAAGTGACCATCATAAGATAAGTCCATAAGGCAGGATGCCCATGTTTGAACCGCGCATCATGGAAGCAAGTTCTCTTTGGCAACCTTTAATTTTTCTGAGAACTCAAACTTGCGAGAGATGGATTCTTTTTGAACCGGATATTGAGAGCTTCAAAGCTTTGTGAGAGGCAGATTTCCCTTGAGCTGGATTTTAAACCAGAACTCTTCATTTTAAGCCAGAAATTTTCTGACGGCCTTTAAATTTTCATCAATATAACAGTTGCCTCCGGGACCGGGTTATCTTCCCTCCAATAGCTCGGAGTTGTCGAATCTGCTTAAACTAGCAACATTTACTGAGCCATGTCCATGTAGCCCCCGAGTCCTAAAACGACTCGAGGAGTTGGCTTGAGATTCTTCATATTGAACCGTGATGTAAACCGGTATAAGTCTTTCAACGGCTCAGTGACATAATAGTCCCTTTTGCAATAGTCAACTTGTCCTGCATTGGAGAAACTTGCATGCCAGAGTAATTGCTTTTTTAAAGAAAGCAATATGTAATATAAAAATATACTGGATAGATTTCACCTGATATGTTAGGCCAGCAATTATCCACCGCGGAGTTGATGATCACCATGGTGAAGTTGAAATCAATCACGGCCGAGTCGGCCGCGGGAGCAGACAGATGAGCCGGCCGCAGTATTGTAAGCCAGCGCGGACGGGCGAATCAACTACGTCATATTGATGTAAATTGGGCCGTAAAAACGGCGGTTTGCACATATATTTGTCGAGCATCATAGCACGGTCAGATGCTAGCGCATGATAATGGTTGTGAATAGCTGATGAAAAGCATTGTTGTTCCTTTTGTTTAATGGGATCCCAGAACTAATCACGTTGAAGGTGGAGGCATTTTGGCGGCTCACAGCGAGCGCGCGGCAGCAACTTCGGTCGCAACAAAAAACATCTTGCCAACGCAGACAAGGCCGCGGCAACAGCGAGTGAGGGCGCTCCACGGCGGGTTAACAGGGCGACGCGACAGGCGGCTTCAGGGCTAGTCCAGCCCGCATGAGGCGAAGCAGCATATTGGCGCGGAGGTGGTCGGCGGCGTTCGGTCAACTCGGCGTGCGGCAGCTGAGGCGCCCGTGGCAGCAAGACCCGCGGGGGCACCGCAACATGACGAAGCCAGCGGGCGGCTCAGCGTAAGACTCATGCGAGGCCATGGCGGCTCAACAGCAGCGGTCGAGGAGGCCGTCCGCAAAACGGCTCCGCGGCAGAGGCTGCGGCAAGAGGAGCCACGGCGGGGACCGATGGCTCAGGACATGCACGAGGGGCGCCGGCAGCCCGAGGTATGGCAGCGGCAGGCCACTCGAAGGCCGGGGCAAAAACAGGCCACAACAGCAGCTTGCATGCAGAGGCCGCTCGACGGCCGGGCAGCTCGCAGCAGTGGAGGCCACTCGACGCGGGGTGGAGACGGCGCCGCAGCGCAGGAAGATCTTCGACCCGGCGCTGCTATAGGAGAAAACGCAGCTGCACGAGACCAGCAGTAGCAGCCGGCGGAGGCAAGGCAGGCCGGGTCGCGTGTGGCGGCTCACCGCAGAGATGAGAGAGCAGCAGAGGCGCGAAAACGCCGGGCATCACAGGAGCGTGGAGGCGGCACGCAGAGGTGTGAACACCGCCGGAGGCCGGCCGCGGGGCAAGGCCGTGGCTCAGGTAGCGGCGAGGTGGTTCCTTGGTGACACAGAGGAGGCCGGGTCGCTCGAAGCGGACGGCTCAAGACGAAGCGCGGCGCCGGCGACTTGAAGGCAACAGAGTGCAATGACGGCGGCTCGGAAACAGGGGGGGTATGTCGGCGGCGGGTTGAAGCAGCGGTAACCGCGGCTGCTCGGACAAGAGGCGTGGCGGCGCGGTCCAAGGCGAGGCTAAGGCGAGGCCGGCTTGAGGGGTGGCGGCGCAGGCGAGGCCGCGAGGACCGCTCAGAGCGAGGCCGAGCCGTCCTCGCTCGAAACGGCGCGAGGCGAGCCATTGTTCCGAGGCACGGCGATTCCAGCGAGGCCCGAGTCCGTGCCCACGTCCTCCTCCGGGTCGTTGTTTGTTTGATGAATCCAAGTCCATGTCCTCCAGGTCGTGGCCCCCTGCTGACTTATTTGCTGGCTTCACATGCATTGTACTTGGTAGTGCTAGTTGAACTCCAGATCAATTAAACATCGGTCTTTGTGCAAACGGAAAGGTGTAGTAGCACCCGGGGCTCCCGGCACCCCCTTATCTGGCCGTCCAGTGCTGCTGAGATTCGTGTTGGGCCTAAATGGAACCAGACCATTTGCAGCTTTATCAGTCTACTTAATTCTTCTAACAGGTAGCACTAGGCACCTATTTCCACGGTGCTTCCCGACATATGTGGCAGGTAACTGTAGCATTGAATGGCCCGATGCAGCCTCTGCTAGATGTACTAGAACAGCCGCACAGTTAACTACAGAATATACAATACCTTTTTCTCTCTCATAACTCTCTCCTCCACTCTCACGACCTCTCTCTCACACGTGAAAGAGACTCGAATCCTGGAAAAAGAAATTTGCATGCTCACACTGCCCCATTTGTTCTCTCTCCCAAGAAAACAATTATTTTATCTCTCTTTTCTCTCACACGGTCTCTCTCATGACATTTCTTTCAGTCCCTTCAAAGCCTATCTCTCTCCTCCCCGACAGCCTATCTCATCTCAACCAACGAAAAGTGACAGGTGCATGTAGAATGCCTGTAGCCAACAGTTCTCTAGTTGGTAATGTTGTATTGTCAGTTTGTCACATCAGCCGGGTGCCGGGGCACCGGGTACTAAAAATCCACTCTCGCAAACCTTGTGCAAATACTAGTGTTGCCTGGGATTTCACGTGGAGCTTGACGCTGATGCGTAATAGACAGCAGAATTGACCCATGACTTGATGTGTTGATAGTACTAGCAGTTTGTCTCGATCCTCACGTGGATCGCAGCAGAAATCCGTTTCTCGGTGGAAACTTCTGTTTGGACCGATTCTGTGGCGTACAACACACCGCCCCAAGAAAGGAAATCCTCTGAACTCCTATCGGACTCGGCGACTTGCGGCAAAGCAAAAGCAAAAAAACTAATCTTCTGTTGGTTTCGTCGGATCGCCAAAGACGGGTGCGGTGCACTAACCGCAAAACCCTAAATTTCTTTCTATCACAAATCTTCGTACATGTTGTTCCCGCTGTCTGCCAGAGATGACGTAGATTCTTTCGAACTGGCTCTTCTTCATTTAGAAAATTGCGAATTCCTCGATCCTGGGAGAGATCCCTCTAAGAACTCAACACCACCGTGCGTAGGCCCCACGGTGGGCGCCAACTGTCGTGGATTTGTCACGGCAAATGTCCTAGTGTGAGGACTTAGTCGTGAGGCCAACGCATGTATGTGATAGGTTGAGAGGGGTTGATTGGAATCGAGAGACGCAACACAAGACAAGGGTTTAGATAGCTTCGGGCCCCGGGAAACATCATCCGGTAATAACCCTGCATGTTGTTTGTGGCTTACCATGTTTGAGCACATGCCTTCACATGATACCCTCCGGTGGTGCTAAGTGCGGCACCAACACTGTAGGTGCAGAACCTTCCTGCGGGACTGTCGCGTTTATGAGACTGCCGCGTTAAAATTGTGCATTAGGTATTTAACCATCGCACCACCCTCTCATACATATATTTGGGTCATATGCAGGTGGATGTGCTCTTCCTACCCTCCCTCACGCAGTATTTGGAAATTGAGGGCATCGAAAATAAGACCCATGGAAACTAGTTGGGAGAAAACGGGTGAGAAGGAAGTGAAAGAAATAATATCCAAGTAGTAAACACAAATGTAATGAAAATCATTTTAAAACCATTTTTGCATTAAAATATAGACTTGCAAATACTTAAGCCGAGTGCATTCACAGGGCATACGACTTATATGCCATGTAAGCCGAGTGCTCTCACATGGCACATGGCTTATCGGCTGCTCCATGACGGCGCCGTCAACCACCTTCGCCGTAGACACGTGACAGATATCTTTGCTGAGTGAGCGCTATAAGCCGAGAGTTTTCTTTTTATATATGCCGTGTACGTCATTTAAACCGAGGGCTTTTTTGGACCACTCGGCTTACAGGATACCATAAGCCGGATCAGTTTGTTTACCGGGTGTTTTTTCCTTTGCACTCAGCTTAGAGGAACATAAGCCGAGTCCCTAAAAAAATAGCTCACGGTTTATAGACTAACACACGGCAAAATTGGATTTTGATGTACTGCAAACACAAAGATGAAACCGACCGTTCCGATGAAATAGAATCATGACATTCCATTCCACTTTGTTCTGGAACCAAACACATCCTTACACTGCAGATCTTGAGGATAGGATTGCCGGAGGAGTAATATATGGGCGGTGCGATGAGGTTTCTAGCTAGATGCTGGGATGTGTGGGGTTATGATAGAGCAAGAACACCGCCTGCGCGGAGCCCCCCATTCATGACTGCATGGGGCACGTAGTACGTGTCAGACCGCCTGTGGTGGCCGACGCGAGCGTACAACCACCAGATTGGAAACTTCCACCTCAGGCTTTTCTTTTCTGTAGCTCGTAGTAGGATCAGTATGCGTACGTGTTTGCTGCCGAATAAACGCAGGGTGACATACAACTTGCTAACATACTAGCTCGTTTTGACATGGCAGCAGTGCCGCACGTCGTCATCCTCACGAGCTCCGGCTTGGGCCACGTCCTCCCGGCGTCCGAGCTGGCGAAGCGCCTCGCCGTGCACCACGGCTTCACCATCACAATGGTCACTTACGCCAGCTTGTCCTCGCCCGGCCACTCCTCGCCGCTCGCCTCCCTCCCGCCGGGCGTCTCCGTCGCCGCGCTGCCGGAGGTGTCCCTCGACGACCTCCCCGCCGACGCGCACTTGGTGACTCGCATCCTCACCGTCATCACTCGCGCCCTGCCAGCGCTGCGCGACCTACTACGCTCCCTCCTCCACCTCCCGGCGGGGATCACAGCCTTCGTGACCGACATGCTCTGCCCCGCGGCGCTCGCCGTGGGCAAGGAGATGGGTCTTCCTGGGTAGGTCTTCTACACCTCCAGCCTCATGTCTCTGTTATCGTTTCTCTACATCCCGGAGCTCCACAAAGTGCTTTTTACCGGAGCCAATTGCGCACCTACTCACAAATCAGTACCATTAGTCACTTTTTTTGCCATGCAGTGTCAACTCTAAGCCTAAGTGTTGCAAAACAGACTAAGCCACGTATAAACACGTATTGACGATGTATCTGACCAGCGGGGCCCGCATGTCAACAGCCAACTTGGCATATTTTTTTGCTGGCTCGCCGGAGCCTCGTCGCTGGCTCGCCGGAGCCCCGTCGCGCGCCTCTCAGCCGCCGCACGGGTGTTGACTGCATCTCCGCCCGGCCATCGCGTGCGCACACGCCCGCTGCGCCGTCCCCTTTGCTCTCAGCTCCGGCCGCAGGTGGCAGGGGGCAGCCTGATTCCGGCGGCAAGTAGAGCAGAGGAGGCGTGCCACGGCCGGATCCGTTGTCGGAGGTGTGCCACGCAGAGAGGATGGACGGTCTCCGGCAAGGCATGGGAGGGAGCAGTGGGAGGCCCATGGAGGTACGGCGGCCTGAGGGGGAGAAGAAGGAAGTGGGTAATGGCCCGGTGGTTGGTGGCGACGGGGTCGCGCGGATCCGACGCCGGGTAGGTGCGGGAGGACTGCGACCGGGCCCGCCCCTACGCGGAGCTCTGGATGGGCACGCACCCGGCCGCGCCCTCCGCTGTGCTCCCCGGCGGCGAGCTGCTCGGCGCCTGGCTCGCGCGCCACCCCGCCACGCTCGGCCCCGCCGTCGCCGCGCACTGGGCCGGCGACCTGCCGTTCCTCTACGGCACCCGGCGACGCCGACGGTGTGGGTCTCGCCGACCCTCCGCTGCTGCAACTCGAATCCATGGACGAATCCGGGGGCGTGCTGGTCGGCGCCCTCGGCAGCAAGATCCTGGCCCTGTGGCAGCCAACGGCGGACAGGCACTCGACGACCCACGCCGTCGCGTACGGCACGGACACCGACAAGCTGGCCGTCGGCCCCCCGCACCCGGACGCGCTTCTGACCATGCGCTTCGTCGTCGCCGCCGGAGAGCGGCTCTACGCGCTGCACGAGGGAGGCCTGCACTGCTTGGAGTTGGTGTTGGACGAGGCGGAGGAGCACCGGTGGGCGTGGACGAGGGTCTCGTCGCCGCTGCAGCTGCCGGGCGGTGGCGGCGACCCGGAGGAGGACGACGAGCCCATCGAGATCACCTGCACCCCGACGGGCGCAGCATCTTCGTCTCCGCCCACGCAACGCGCCGCGGCGGCTACGCGGGAACCTTCTCCCTCGACACGGCCGTCGGCTCGCTCGGCGGGGACGCTGAGTGGACGCCCCGCGGCGAGTGGCTGCTGCCGTTCCAGGGCCACTACGACGCAAGGGTTGTTTTTGTAGAAGAGCATGCCACGTCAGCCCTGACGCACGGGTCCCAGCGGTCAGATACACCGTCAATACGCGCTTATACGGCTGTCAGACTGTTTTGCAACACTTAGGCTTAGAGTTGGCACTGCATGGCAAAAAAAAAGACTAATGATACTGATTCGTGAGTAGGTGCGCAAGTGTGGTACCAACGTGCAATTAACTCTTTACCGGAGCCGGGAGCTACCGGTGAACCTCTAGCCAATAAGAGTAGGACACCACATCAAGTCTATTATATACGGGAGTTCTATTCCGAAAAATGCCAATGGTGGCCGCGCTGCAGGCAGGCCGGAATCTCGGCCGCTGCATGTGCACAGGGATGCGTGCTGGCGTTGTATATGTCATGTATTTGATTTGTTTTTGGCTCGTATTGAACTCGTCTGGCCCCACACACATGCAAAAGGCAGCTAGGCTCCTGCTCATCTGACATGTACGCACAGCGACCGCAGGCTCAAGACCAGTACACACCCTTGTGCATGAATGCCGTGGAGGATTTTTGGCCAACGGAGCCCATTGGTTGCTCAAGTATGGAGGTGAACCATTTTCGCCCAGGGAAGACACAAGTTTGTTCACCATAGCCACCGTCCACTGATTACTTTTATTCGGTTTCATGCTAATACTACTGTCTGTGGGGATTAGCAAGTGCTACAATGTTTTTTGCTCTAAAAAGCATCACGACTAACTTGGCACTTGGGTTCTATGTGTTCTGCACTATATAGCTTAGCGTCATGTTTAGTGCTAAACTGCTAATGGTTTATACGATAGAACAAACAGATTATTCTCAATTAATCACGCCGGGGCGCCACGTTCATGCCTAATTGTTTATGTTGATGTTTCATTTGCTAAGAAAATGTGTACTGCACCCGCAAAAAAGATGTGTACTGACAATCTGAAATGCTACAGCGTCGTCATTGGCACACCAACTGATTCATGGCAGGCTGCATAACTTAGCTTAATTAAGCCGGTTAGAGGCCAAACAATGATTTAAACCGCGTCAGTGTGGACATAAAGTGAAACAGCGCCAGGGCCGGTGTGAACAGCTTTGCGCAGGCCGGTGCACTTTAAGCCGTGTTGTCATGTCACCTCACCACAGTTTGATCAGCATTGCACAAGGCGTTGCACTTTTCAGTGTGGTCAAGTTCACTAGCACGTAGCTACAGCAGCTGTCGCTAGGCGCGGTCACCACTCAAACTTCTTCCAAGTACACGAACCAATTTCTTAATCACAAGACCAATCCAAAACCTTAGTCAAACCATTGATTTGTACGCCTACACCAAGAATGGATGGTCACGGTTGGGAAAAGCAATTAACAATAGTTTGCCAGACGAAGATGATTCAAACACTCCATTACAGAAATCATTAGACTACTGGGCCATCTCCCTTCTCGACATATTGCTCTCATTGACAATTGCAGTTTCTTCCTGTTAAGCTAACACACAATATGTGTCGGTTTTGACTAATACACAGATCAAGTTCTACGCATAGAACTAGCAACCATGCATACATAGTTGTAATACCCATCACCCACCTTAACAATTTGACATGGTTCACAAATGGTACAAATCCATTACAATAATTACAAACATATACCCGAGTCGAATGGATTGCTGAGAGAGAACAACAGCCAAAGAAACAGAGCTTGCGCAGCTTCAACCAGGGATTTTGCTGATTTGGCCAGAAGGCAATATTACAAGATCACAACAGTAGGAAAATGCATCGGATTAAATGCCTTCTACTTCAGGGTTCAGGATACAAGATCACAATATTACAAAATCACCAAAAAAGTTCAAATCTGAAACTGATGAACAATAGCTAGGAGAAAAGCGCAAGTAATTGACGTGTGATACAGCCTCACCGGCCGAAACAACGAAGAAAATGATTTTTCCCCTCCAGATCCGTGGACGAGGGCCTTGCCCTTGGCAGATCCGGTGTTCTGCAGATTAGAGTTGAGCCGCCGCCGGAGCGGGGAACCACCTAAGTGCTCTGTTTCTCTTTGCCTACAGACTGAACAGAAGGATTACATATAGAATAAACACATCCTCAATGTCAACCTTAATTTGTTGTTACGATCCACACCCGATACCAGCTATAATTACAAAATCAAACCTCCAAACCGATGCACATGTTAATTTTGTTTCCTTTTGCAGCGTGCTAAATCCACAAACGAGAATTTTATCTAGCACCATAACATCATATTCTCGGTAATCCTAGAATAAAAAAGGAGCGTCCCACATAGCCCAGATTGTACATCCATACTACACTGCTTGCTAATCATAAAAAAAGGTTACGAGGAGCCGATGCCTGTGCAACTCACAATTCTAACTATGATAACTCTACTATGCTTCCCCTAGAAAGGGAGATGCCTCAGAACAAAATCCTGTTTATGCCTCGACACATCAGAAACTGAACTAAACTGGGAGTAGCAGTTTAAGCTCAATAGCTGCGAATAAAGCATGATTGGGACCAGGAAAAAACGCACCTCCTCGTCCGGCCGCTGGTAGCTTCAAAGCAGACCTCGTATCTCTGTCCATCTCCAGCTCCACGTCCTTCGCCGCCCTTCTCGAGCTCAAGAACTGGTGCACTCATGGAATCTTGGGATTCCACTGGAAACACATCACAACCCCATCCGCCGATGTGTGCTCCCCCCTCCTGCGACCAAGATCTAGCAGCATCAGTAGATGAACTTTGCAAAAGAATGGGAGAAGGAACTCGGGGGAAGAGAGACCATTGAAGCAATAGGAACATACCCGTCGAGCTCAAGTCCGTCCGTCGACATATCGCCGGTGGGGAATCGCCGCCGCGCCGCGCCTGTGTGAAATTACAGAGCAGCCGCCGGTCCGAGCCTTGTGTGGGAGAGAGGGTAATGTGAGCCAACCTGGTCGCGTGGATCTACATGCTCCACATATGTCACCGGACTCATTTAGATGTGTTGTTTCGAAAACGTCACCCTGTACCAAAATGCCGGTCCATGCCAATGAGTGATCGAGCGGGCCGGGGACAGGAACATTTGCTAGGCCGAACATTAATACGCCTATGCGAGGCTAGGTGTATCAGGGACTGTATTTCACCCACTAGGCCTGCCACGCTGCTGCAATGACATGACTGATCCACAATCCCAAAGCCCATCCTGACGGACCAGATTATGGCCTGCCTATAGCCCGGCCACCAAAAGCCCTCACTCAGTTGTATTCCACCTTTTCCGCACGATTCCCTGCTCTGTATTCCTGCGCTACGTCCCACCACCCAGGATGCCCCACCACGTGCATATCCAGAACGTTATATTACGTGCATGTCCATGACAGCGACACAAGAACAGAACAACACACTTTGGCTTATTAACTTATACTCCCTCTGTAAATTAATATAAGAGCGTTTAGATCACTACTTTAGTATTCTAAACGCTCTTATATTAGTTTACGGAGGGAGTAATTCCATAACCACATATTTCACTTTTTGAAACACTTATTTCAATTCTTCCAAACACATATTTCAGTTTCCAAAAATTTCAAATACTTATTCACTATTGGGGAATAAGACACTCCTTTTTTTTCTAAAGAGTGTAAATTTCAAAGCATGATGCATTCTAATTTCACTTTTCCCAAAAGATCAAACTCGTTATTTCAAAAGAGTGAAAAAAGGATTCCATATTTAGAAAAACTGATTACAGTCCTTTTCACAAAATAGTGTAAATGATTATCTCAAACAACTGACCCAAAAAATCAACTTAAAAGAGTGAAATATTTTCGTATACATACCAGTTTCAGTACATTTCACTTTCAAATTAGTGAACTCCAAAAACAGTAATATATGAAATTCAAAACTTTCAAAGGATGATTTGAGTTATTCCAATTTCACTGCTTTTTTTAGTGTTTGAAATTGATATTTTTTTGTGAGTGAAATACATTTCAATATATTACATAAATTCGCAGTGAAATGTGTTTTGCATATGAGTCTAATGTGATTATTGAAACGAGTGAAATCTATTTTTGAAACAAGTGAAATTGTTTTTTTAACCGGTAATTTTTCTGAAATGAGTGAAATTAGTTTCCTGAAGTATATGAAATATTTTTCGAATTGAGTGAAACCAATATTTGAAATGAGTGAAATTTGTTTTTCATACACACGACACATATTTTGGTGTGAAATACGTTAAATATATGAAATGTGATTTCTAATATGAGTGAAATCTATCTTTTGTAAATGGGTGTAATGTGTTTTCCGAATCTAGTGAAATGTGAAACCGACTGCATGGTTTTCTGAAACTAGTGAAATGTGAAATAGACTGAAATGTGTTTTCTGAAATGAGTGAAATGGTTAAATTCAAACTAGCCAAAGTGTATCCAAGATTGATCTTGTTTCAAAGTTCTTGTCGCCCTGAATTCAGAAATATAAAAAATTTCAAAACTGGATATTTAGTTCAAAAGTTATCAACCTTTTAAAATGTCACATGGAAAAATAAAGTGCATGCATTTAGTGTTTGCATGCCCGTGGTGTAACATATTTGCTCTCACCCTGACACCTGACAAAAGATATTTTGTGGCCCCCGTCTAATGGAGTATACCTATTTGTATAAGATTTGTATTGCTATAAATGACAAAAATAAAAGCATGGTGGGGTCCTCAGCCAGATCAATCTCAAAGCAACGTTTAACGGTGGATGCTCCACCGGTACCTCCCGCCACCGGTAAAAATACTTTTTCGCCCGGAGCTCGCCAGGACCACCACCTGCGAGTGCCGCAACCTCCCGGAGCCCGTGCTGCTCCCGGGGTGCGTGCCGCTACACGGCGCCGATCTCGAACCGCTCTGACCCCGTGTACCAGCTCATGATCAACCGCGAGCGCAACTACCTCCTCGCGGAAGGCTTCATCGTCAACACCATGGACGCGTTGGAGCACGAGACGCTGGTGGCGTTCAAAGAGCTTTCTGACAAGGGCGTGTACCCTCCGGCGTACGCTGTGGGTCCATTCACCCGGGGGCGGTCCACCGACTCCGACGAGGTCAAGCACAGCTGCTTACGGTGGCTGGACAACCAGCTGGATGGCTCGGTCTTGTACGTGTCCTTCGGCAGCGGCGGCACGCTATCCACGGCGCAGACGGCCGAGCTAGCGGCTGGGCTGGAGGCGAGCGGGCAGAGGTTCCTCTGGGTGGTGCACCACCCCAACGACAAGGACAGTAGCGCGGCCTACCTTGGCACTGCCGCTACCGATGCCGACCCGCTGAGCTATCTGCCCGACGCGTTCGTCGAGAGGATGAACGGTACAGGGCTCCTTGTGCCACTGTGGGCGCCGTAGGCGGAGATCCTTAACCACGTCGCCGTGGGAGGGTTCATGTCTCATGGCGGATGGAACTCCACGCTGGTGACCATGGCGGCGGGCGTGCCGATGGTGGCGTGGCCGCTTTACGCCGAGCAGAGGATGAACGCCGTGATGTTATCGTCGGATCGGGTGGGCCTGGCTTTGTGGGAAAGGCCTCCCCTCGCTAAGGACGGAGCGGTTGTCCCGCGGGAGGAGGTGGCTGCGCTGGTCAGAGAGCTTATGGAAGGGGAGAAGGGCGCCGTGGCACGGAAAAAGGCCGGTCACCTCCGGGATGAGGCCGGGATTGCTTCGGCGCCGGGTGGGCCACAGGATCGAGCTCTCGCGGTACTGGTTGGCATCGTTTCCTTGCATCGGAAGAGCCACACTGTGTAAAGAGGAGGCTCCCTAAAAGAACTGAATAAGAGGCATGGTGGCTGAAGTTTATTCTTGATTTATGTTTGTATCGACTGCTATGTGTATACATTTAAATATAGAATAATACTTTGTCTTTTTTTTGCGGGCAAGAATAATACTTTGTCTTTGATGATATTATTATTACATATTATAAAGATGGAAGCAATTTTAAAATTATTCTAAGGCAAAATAAGTAAGACGATCTAAACTTTGTTGTGTCATAATTTTTTTGTGCGTCATAGTTGAAATGGTTAAGGATAATGATCAGGTGAGTAATCAATTATAAGCCAAGAATTTGAATGGAGAGAATTTGACATCACAAATGACAGGATTTTTTAGATAGACTTTTATATTGTCGACCTATATATTTCAATATTTTCTATGGGCCCTTAATAAAATCAGCAAAACCAAAATGCAGAAATAGCAAATCTGATTACACTCCAATTGATGTGATTGAGTGCAATCCTTTCGAACTACATCTGCATAGATCAACAATGTAGTCAAAGTATAAACGATACTCCAACTATCCATGTATAGTCAAAATCTACTATCACTTTATTGAATATAGGAAAACAAACCACATAAGTTTTCGTGGTAGTATCACCAACTTTTCTAATTATCATACAGACATCCAGCTCTCCTCTTAATTGTCAAATTATTTGCTTAATTGCTAAATTTTAACCATGAAATTGTGAATAAAACCACGTTATCCGAATTTACAATTTTATCCTTACACCTGGATATAAATGAAGATAGTATGCCAAAATTTCAACCTAGAAATAATAGCCCAATGAATATATCATCAAAATATTGTGTATTGAAGGCATGTGGCAATCGACAATATCAATTTAATAGCCCCATGAAGGGATGAGGATTTTTGGCTCTGGGTGCGCCATCAATTGAAATTGGTACCGCTATTCATTACTATCAGATGGCAACAATCAAGTCCGCTTTTGTAGTGCAGACATGTAACTACTCCTGCGATAATACACTGCATTATTGCATAATACATGCACATGGCTAGTTAATGCGCCTGGAATGAATGATACATGCAGCTAGTTAATACGCTTTTACACGCTCTAGTTACATTACACAATGTGATTTTTCTACCGTCTTTGTGAATTTGTGAACCTTGTTTTTAGGTTGTAGGAGTGACATCTATTGTCTGAACTATGACGCAAATACAGTGGTTTCACTATAATAATGAGAATGTTATCTCTTAATGTAATTTTGTATGAGAGAAACTTTTAACATAATTGATTTCTGTGAAAATTCATAAATTTTTAAACTTAACACTTGCAATGGATATTTGAGAATTCCATATAAAAATTCATGTAGTTTTAATTGTGCAAGTCCCTGGTATCATTTATCTTAAGAAAACCTCATGTAATTTTAATTGTGCAAGTTTTGGTAATCTCATTTGCAAAGAATATTAAAAAAAACAATTAGTGATATAGAAATTCAAAATTTATTGGGTAAGCAGCAATTCCAAGGAAATAGTAGTCTTTGTTAAAAATCAAAGAAAGCCACACTCATATTCCTGGATTTTTCATTGTACTAACACAATGTACCATATATCCCATGATCTCATTGGCAAAATGAGTACTATTGATATGCATGATGATGAGATCCTTGTCTGTTGATATGCATGTACACAAGTTTAACGCATTTTAGAAATTATTAATTATTACTCACATGCATGAAGTTATTGACAAGCATGTTGGTGGGGCCCTTGTCAATTGCCAAATCACATGCCCACTAGCAATTAGCATTTGATGTACTCCCTCTGTTCAAATATATATGGCCTAATACGCTTTTCGAGGTTACCTTTGATCATGTGTTAGAACAATGATATATAACGTGCATGTTATACAAAGCATACCACAAATTTGTATGTGAAAGGAGCTTCTAATGATATAATTTTTATATCATATCTCATATACTAAGAATTTTATCAATGGTTAAAGGCTACCCAAAAAACATATTAGACCATATATATCTTTGTGTGGGTACTTGTGCGTGTATATATATAATATGTATATAAGAAATATGTCTTCAGATAGAAGTTCGGGTCTGTGCATCCCCCTTGAATGCACTTCATTGTTTTGTCTCCCAACTCCACTTTATTGTTGGGGTCTATACTCTTTTTTCTAACTTACCGGAAACTTGCAACCGGCACAAAGTTACTAAAAGAGTACTTTAATCGTTCTTTCTGAATAACAACGTAACACATTGTATTAAATTATTATGGAATAATAATTTAAATTATTTGACAAAAAATATGAGTTATCAACTTGCTTTCTTACCTTTTTTTCCTTAGTTGGTTGTATCCAGGGTTTTATTGCAAGCTAAAAATTTAGGGAAATGTTGTCTGACGTTCTCTGTGAAAGTTTTCCCAACGAACTACCTGAGAACTGTTGGATTTGGTGGAGATCCTTAACCACGTCGCCGTGGGAGGGTTCATGTCTCACTGCAGATGGAACTCCACGCTGGAGAGCGTGGCTGCGGGCGTGCCGATGGTGGTGTGGCCGCTGTCCGCCGAGCAGAGGTTGAACGCGGTGATGCTGTCGTCGGGGCGGGTGTGCCTGGCGTTGTGGGAGAGGCCTCCCCTCGGTAAGGACGGAGTGTTTGTCCTGCGGGAGAAGGTGGCGGCGTTGGTCAGAGAGCTTATGGAAGGGGAGAAGGGCGCCGCGGCACGGAAAAAGGTTGGTCACCTCCGGGATGAGGCCGAGATTGCTTCGGCACCAGGTGGGCCACAGGATCGAGCTCTCGTGGTAGTGGCTGGCATGGTTTCCTTGCATCGGAAGAGCCACGATGAGTAAAGAGGGGGATCCCTAAAAGAACTGAATAAGAGGCATGGTGCCTGAAGTTTTTTCTTGATTTATGTTTGTATCGATTGCTATATGTGTATTTTACATTTAAATATGGAATAACACTTTGTCCTTTGAAGATACTATTATTACATATTGTAAATCTGGAAGCAATTTCACATGTGTGGAAAGCATTGGATCTATCTGAGGTGATTCAACATGCTTTATGTGCGGACAGATCGGGATCGATAGTGTAGGAAGCTATGTTATGCAGCTCTAGTTGGAAGTCTCGAGTTCTAGGGATGCTCGGTTTGCAAGAGTCAATTGATGTCGCTTGTTGGTATATTTGGTGGCAAGGACGTGAATTCGTAAAGGGGGGACCTGTTGCGGCACCCCCTCGGACTGCTTTTGCAGTCGAAATCCTAACTGCAAACTACAGTTCTATGTCTTCGTCTAGCCGACCGCGTGAAATATTATGGGCTAAAACAAAACAGGGACTTTATAAACTCAATGATGATGCTGCTTTCCATGACGACCGGACTTGAGTTGTAGGGGTTGTCCTCCGTAATAGTATTGGTGAAACAGTTACAAGTGTTGCAGCTCCTTTTTTATGTCCTCAATGTGGAATATGCTGAGGCCCTGGCGGTTCAAAAAGGTATTGATCTCATTGAGCACTTGGGATGCACGAATGTGGCTATAGAATCGCTCTCTTTGGAAGTTATTAGTGCATGAAGAGGCGAGTTGGAGGTGTTAGGCCCCTACGCAGCTACCTTGGCGAACTGTTTTACTAGAGCACATATGATTAATGGTATTTCGTTTCATTACTGCTTGAGAGAAGCAAATCAAGTGGTGCATCATTTAGCAAAATAATTTATGATTCTCATACTGAATTTAGTTGGGATGGGGATCCACCCGAATTCCTCCTTATGTAATCCATGATGTAACTTTTGTTGAATCCTAATAAAGCGCCATGAGGCCGAATTTCAAAGAAAAAAGATGGAAGCAAATTTTAAATTATTCGAAGGTAAAAGAAGTAGGACAATCCAAATTAGCTGTGTCATAAACTCATAATTGAAATGATTAAGGACAACGCTCAGGCGAGTAATCAAATCTAAGCCAAGAATGTCGAAGGGAGAGAATTTGACATCACAAATGACATGGTTTTTAAGATAGGCCTTTTATATTACCGACCTACATATTTCAATATTTTCCATGTGACATTATTAGATCAGCAAAAATAAAATGCAAAAATAGCAAATCTGATTACGCTCTAGATGTTCACATTACATGTGAGACCATATGTGAAATATGCTAACAGAATGATAGATGAATTGAAAAGGCCATTTATTCTAGAAAAAATAATATAAATAATGGATTTGAATTCTTCGTATTTACTGGAAAAGAAGAAAGTAGAAACTCACCTCCAACTGGTGTGGCACAAAAGGAGAGGAACCAAGGGTGATTGAGTGCAATCCTTTCCAACTACATCTGCATATATATATAGATCAACAATGTAGTCAAAGTATAAACTGCAGGTGATGGTACTCCAACTATACATGTACGGTCAAAATCTGTGATCACTTTATTTTATTTTTATTTTGCGAGAAAACTACTATGACTTTATTGAATATATAGGAAAACAAACTACATAAGTTTCCGTGGTAGTATCACCAACTTTTCTAATTATCATACGAACATCCAACATGCTCTCCTTTTAATTGACAGATTATTTGCTTATTGCCAACTTTTTTAACCATGGGAATGTGAATAAAACCATGTTATCTGAATTTAGAATTTTATCCTTACCTTAAAATGAAGATATTACGCCAAAATTTCTACCCAGAATAGCCTAGTGAATATTGTCATCAAAATATTATGCATTGAAGGCATGTGGCAATTGAAAATATCAATTTAGTAGCCCCATGAACGGATGCGGACAATTGGCTCCGGGGTGCGCCATCAACCGAAATTGGTACCGCTATTGATTACTATGCGATTGCAACAATCAAGTCCACTTTTGTAGTGCAGACATGTAACTACTCCTGTGATAATACACTGCATTATTGGACAATAGATGCACATGCAGCTAGTTAATGCACCTAGAATGAATAATAAATGCAGCTAGTTAATGCGCTTTTACATGCACCGGTTACATTACACAATGTAATTTTTCGACAGTCTTTTTGAATTTTTGAACTTTTTTTTGGGTTATAAGAGTGACATTTGTTGGCTGAACTACGACGCAAATACAATGGTTTCCCTCTGATAAAGAGAATGTTCTCTCCTAGTGTACTTTTGTAAGAGAGAAGCTCTTAGGGTAATTGTTACAGTGCTAGCTTGTGAGATAATTGATTTCCATGAAAATTCATAAATTTTTAAACTTAACACTTGGCATGGATATTTGAGAATTCTTTATCAAAAAACATATAATTTTAATTGTGCAAGTCCCTAGTATCATTTATCTTAAGAAAACTTAGATTTTCGTAATCTCAATTCCAAAGAATATTTAAAGAACAATTAGTGATTCTGAATTGAAATTTTTGTTAGATAAGTAACAATTCCAAGGAAATTCATTGTACTAATTCCAAGGAAAAAAGTACTCTTGTTAAAAAAATCAAAGAAAGACACACTCAAATTCCTGGATTTTTCATTGTACTAACACAATGTACCATATATCACATGATCTCATCGGCAATGATATGCATGGTGATGAGATCCCGTGTTCGTTGATATGCATGTACACAAGTTTAACATATTGTAGAAATTTTTAATTATTACTCACATACATGAAGTTATTGACATGCATGTTGGTGGGCCCTTGTAAATTGGCAAGTCACATGCCCACTAGCAATTAGCATTTGACATACTCCCTCTGTTCAAATATATAGGGCCTAATACGTTTTTTGATGTAACCCTTGACCATGTGTTAGAACAATAATATATGACATGCATGTTACAGAAAGCATACCATCAATTTTGTATCTGAAAGGAGTTTCTAATTATATAGTTTTTGTATCATACATCTCATATACTAATAATTTTATCAATGGTTAAAGGCTACCCAAGAAAACTTATCAGGCCCTATGTATCTCTGTGTGTGCGCGCGTGTGTATATGTGTAATACATCTTCAAATACAAGTTGGGGTCTATGCACCCCCTATGAATGCACTTTATTGTTCTGTCTCCAAACTGCACTTTGTTGTTGGGGTCTAAACTTTTTTTTCTTTGTAACTTACCAAAAACTTGCATCTGACACAAAGTCACTAAAAGAGCACTTCAAATCGTTCTTTCTGAATAACATCAGGCATAACACATTATATTAAATTATTATAGAATAACCATTTACATTATTTGAAAAAAATATGAGCCATCATCAGCTTTCTTTCTTACCATTTTTCATTAGATGGTTGTATCTTGTCAAGGTTTTATTTACGAGCTATTTTTTTTAGGAAATACTATTTGGCTAATGTTCTCTGTCAATGTTTTTCCAGCAAACTACCTGAGAACCGTTGGATTTGGAGGCACACATCTTAATGCACATTGCCTGCCACCTCATCATCCAACTGTCATTCACTCTAGACAAAAACCAGTGAATGATGCGACGTTACTCAGCTACTCGCTCCCCTCTTCCCCCATTTCGCTTCTCATTCACACTAAGAGATCAAGAGATAGCAGAGAGAGAGAGAGAGAGAGAGAGAGAGAGGACCCCGGCGATCTAGAGTCGCGTGGAGGCTTTGTTCCATCCTCCTCATCCATGGTGACAACGGCGAGCTCGAGGCGACGGCGGCAGAGGTAAACCTTCACATATTATCTTTTGTGTGGTATATCTCCTCCCTTTCTTCTCTCAATTTGCTGCCTCTCTCCTCCGGCATGCCCTTCCCTACCATGGCGCCTTCTCTCTCTCTCTCCCTCCCTTCCCATGGCACCCATCCCTGTCCCTCACATGACGCCCATCTCCTTCCCTTCTTCATATGTGCCTCATTACTCTCTATTGTGTTGTCTGCGAGTCAATCCCTCTCTCTTCTTGAACCCTAGAACACAAGCGGGTCCCAAATCCTAATCCCCTCTACTTTTCTAGGTTAATTCGGGTTCAGTTTTGCATATCTACAATAATTAAGTGGTAATCCCTTTCCGTTGTTTCAGGTTGATTGAAATTTAGTTTTGCAAGCCTGCTGCAGTAGTCAATTAAAAAGAAGGTAACACCAATTCATTTTGTGATGTGACATTTTGTGATGATTTTATTGTGTCTATATGGAACTGAAATGCTACCATGTGCTCAATTTTTTTAATGTGAAAGTCATGCTATCTTATAAAGATAGTATACTACATATACCAGTTACTAGGTGTTTGTTTCGATTCATGGTGTCCATGAATGTTTTAGTCTTGTGTTACATTCTGCACATATGAAAAGCTGCAGCAATTTGGTACAAGCAGTACCCTGAATCACATAGTTTGAGTTGTTCCCATTTTTATTGTCTGTATGTATTTCCCTTTTTCCACGCAAGTCCCTGTTTCTCAGTCATTAAGCTTGTACAGCGAGTATGCATGTGACGCCCCCGATTCAATCATACACTAATCATGCACGCAAATGTCTACGATCAAGATCAGGGACTCACGGGAAGATATCACAACACAACTCTACAACATAAATAAGTCATACAAGCATCATAATACAAGCCAGGGGCCTCGAGGGCTCGAATACAAGTGCTCGATCATAGACGAGTCAGCGGAAGCAACAATATCTGAGTACAGACATAAGTTAAACAAGTTTGCCTTAAGAAGGCTAGCACAAACTGGGATACAGATCGAAAGAGGCGTAGGCCTCCTGCCTGGGATCCTCCTAAACTACTCCTGGTCGTCGTCAGCGGGCTGCACGTAGTAGTAGGCTCCTCCGGTGTAGTAGGAGTCGTCGTCGACGGTGGCGTCTGGCTCCTGGGCTCCAGCATCTGGTTGCGACAACCAGGTAGAAAGGAAAGGGGGAAAAGAGGGAGAAAAGCAACCGTGAGTACTCATCCAAAGTACTCGCAAGCAAGGAGCTACACTACATATGAATGGGTATATGTGTAAAGGGGCAATATCGGTGGACTGAACTGCTGAATGCCAGAATAAGAGGGGGATAGCTAGTCCTGTCGAAGACTACGCTTCTGGGAGCCTCAATCTTGCAGCATGTAGAAGAGAGTAGATGGTAAGTTCACCAAGTATCATCGCATAGCATAATCCTACCCGGCGATCCCCTCCTTGTCGCCCTGTTAGAGAGCGATCACCGGGTTATATCTGGCACTTGGAAGGGTGTGTTTTATTATGTATCCAGTTCTAGTTGTCATAAGGTCAAGGTACAACTCTAGGTCATCCTTTTACCGAGGGACACGGCTATTCGAATAGATAAACTTCCCTGCAGGGGTGCACCACATAACCCAACACGCTCGATCCCATTTGGCCGGACACACTTTCCTGGGTCATGCCCGGCCTCGGAAGATCAACACGTCGCAGCCCCACCTAGGCTCAATAGAGAGGTCAGCACACCGGTCTAAACCCTATGCGCGCAGCGGTCTGGGCCCATCGCCCATTGCACACCTGCACGTTGCGTACGCGGCCGGAAGCAGACCTAGCCCCCTTAATACAAGCGCGAGCTTGCGGTCCAATGCGGCGCGCGCCACTCAGTCGCTGACGTCAAAAAGAGCTTCGGCTGATACCACGACGCCGAGTGCCCATAACTGTTCCCGCGTAGTTGGTTAGTGCGTATAGACCAAATGGCCAGACTCACATCAAATACCAAGATCTCGTTAAGCGTGTTAAGTATCCGCGAACGCCGACTAGGGCCAGGCCCACCTCTCTCCTAGGTGGTCTCAACCTGCCCTGTCGCTCCGCCACAAAGTAACAGTCGGGGGCTGTTAGGAACCCAGGCCCACCTCTACCGGGATGGAGCCAGCTATCCTTTCAGCCCCCTCATCAGAATCACTTGCGGGTACTCAACGAGCCGACCCGACTTTAGTCACCACATGTGTCATGTATATAAAGTATATAGTATATACCCGTGATCACCTCCCGAAGTGATCACGGCCCAGTAGTATAGCATGGCAGACGGACAAGAGTGTAGGGCCACTGATGGAACACTAGCATCCTATACTAAGCAGTAGGATAGCAGGTAAGGTTAACAACTGTAGCAACAATGACAGGCTATGCAGCAGAATAGGATTAACCGAAAGCAGTAACATGCTACACTACTCTAATGCAAGCTGTATAGAGAAGAATAGGCGATATCTGGTGATCAAGGGGGGGGGCTTGCCTGGAAGCTCTGTTGTACCGGGAGAAGGGTCGTCAGTGACGTAGTCGTACTCGGTGGCATCAGCGCCGGTCTCGGGGTCTACCGGAGAAGAAGAGGGGGAAGAAACAATAAATATAATGCAAACATAAGCATGACGGTGCATGACAAGACAATGCGCGGTGCTAGGTGTGCCCTAACGCGGTAGGAGGTGATACGACGAAGGGGGGAAACATCCGGGAACGTATTCCTGGTGTTTCGCGTTTTCGGACAGATGAACCGGAGGGGGATTGTTGCACGTTTGCTATGCTAGGGATATGTGGTGGACGAACGGGCTGCGTATCCGGATTCGTCTCGTCATTCTGAGCAACTTTCATGTACAAAGTTTTCCCATCCGAGTTACGGATTATTTTATATTAATTTTTAAAGTTTTAAATTATTTTCTAGAATTAACAGATTATTTTAATTCGAAATTGCATTTATGACGTCAGCATGACATCAGCAGTCAACTCTGACCGTTGACTGGTCAAACTGACACGTGGGTCCTAGTGGTCATAGACTCGAGTTAGCTAACCCGGGTTAATTAGTTTGGTTAAATAGTTAATCAACTTAATTAATTCACTAATTAATTGATTAATTAATTATTAATTTTACTAATTTTTTCATTTTCGTTTTTTTAACGTTCTGGGAAGTGGGCCCCGTTTGGCAGTGGCCCGAGGGGCTTGCGGGTGCTGGTTACGGGCGTAGCCGCAGCCCGCCCGTTAGCGATGCGAGGCCAGGGGTCGTCGGCTGTGGGGGCGGGATGGCGTGCGCCGCGGGATGGCTGGAGCACTGCGGTGGCGCCTCCGCAAGGAACAGGTGCGGGCGTCGTCATGGCGGCGAGCGCTAGCAGCAGGAGACCGAGACGCTGGGGAGGCGCGCCGGGAGGGGGCGGGCGACGGGTGCTAGACGCGAGCGCCAGGCGGGGCTTGGCCGACGCGAGCGGCCGGGGTCGGGAAACGGTGCGTGGAGGCGGGGCGTGCGCGCATCGGGCGCGGTCGGGGCGTGGCAACCGCGGGACGCGACGCGGGAAGCACGGCGACGGAGGGGAAGAGGAGGAGGGGGAAATGCCCGGGACCTCACCGGGGTTTGCTGGGTCAAGGGCAGCGGTGCTCGAGGTGGGGGGACGGGGACGACGTGGGCGGCGTGGAGGCAGACCGGTGGGGAGGAGGAAGCAGGTCGTCGAGGGAGCTCCGACGTCGTGGCCTCCGGCGAGGTCCAAGCGGCGGCGGCGGTGGGGCTCCAGGGACGATGGGCGACGCGGTCGACGGGTCGATGGAGTCGGGGCGCCGTTGCCCCGATCTGGATCAAGGGGGAAACAGAGGGAGTGGGGATCGTGGGGGTGGGGAGTTAGGGTTTCGGGGGGCTAGCGGGGATATAGGCCAGGGGTAGTGGGCTGGCCGGCTGGCTGACTAGCTCGGCTGGTTGGCCTAGTGGGGGGGCTCCCTTTTTCTTGTTTTTTTGTTTTGTCTTTATTTATTTACTTATTTTCCTTTTACTGTTTTACTTTTAGTCTCATCTTATTTAAGTTTTATATAAAAAAACATAAAAGTTGTACCAAAATCAGTATTACTAATTATACCTTTGTTACAAAAGTTTAAACCCCTAAATAAAATACTTTAACATTTTATAATTAATAAAAGGCATTTATTATATTGGTTATGTTGCTGTTTCATTCACATTTAAGCATCTAAACATTTTATAAAAGTGTGGTTTCTTTACCATAATTACCTATGCATTATTTGGCTCACTCCGAACATTTTAGTTTAAATATTTGAAAACTTTTATTGTTTGCTTGATTTTGAATTCGAACCAGTTTTGAACTAACATGAGATTATCAACACTAACCGAGGTGATGTGCCATCATTTCCAGAGGGTTACTATAGCTTAATTATCCGGGCGTCACAATTCTCCTCCACTACAAGAAATCTCGTCCCGAGATTTAAGAGGGGAGGTAAGGGGGAAGGGATTTGGTTGCGAAATTCTAACGAGTCTTCTCGGTCTTAGTTTCTCTTCTCGAAGAGGTCGATCCATTACATTGACGTCTTCATTTCTCTGCTTCGGGTCATCATAATGAAGTCGGCATCCTTTCTTCGGGAACTCCATCGTACTTACGAAAGAATAAAGGGTGGGCATTCCTGGAGAACAGACCTCTGCAAAGTCGACTATATGGTCGATAACATCGAGGAAGGTGGCAGAAGTAACTCTCGAATTTAAACTTAAGAAAATATCGAGAGCAAAGTGAGGAGGTATCACGGGAAGTTTCGAGCGGGCAGGCAATCGTTCGATGCCTGAAACAGGGCGTGAAAAGGGGTTCAAAGAAATGGGAATAAGTATTGTGTCTGATACCAGAATTGATGACCTCTCGGAAGGTGGTCGTGAATTATATATGAGGCCACGCGCGAGGAACAACCTTGGGAACACGGGGTGCATAGGAGAGTCAGGTTTCGATCCTGTGGAACTGTGGGTTACGGACCCACCATGTGGGTTAAAAGTAGGAAGGGTGGTGACATCTTGCACGATCATCTAAGCAAAGCATGTCAGAGGATAGTCTATCGGTTATGTCGGCAACAACATCGGTACCAAGGGCGAGGGACGAAGACACTACAGGAATCAGCTATTTTGCCGTCTGCCATGGCGGACGGCAAAGGCATGAATGGCGGACGGCAAAGGCCTTTGCCGTCAGCCGCGGACGGCAAAAGGCTCCGGCAAAGTAGGCTACGGTAAACAGCTACTTTGCCGTCTGCTTCCTGACGGCTGACGGCAAAGGCCCTTTGCCGTCTGCCGCGGACGGCAAAGAGGGCGGA
Source organism: Triticum aestivum (assembly GCF_018294505.1). NCBI lineage: Eukaryota > Viridiplantae > Streptophyta > Magnoliopsida > Poales > Poaceae > Triticum > Triticum aestivum. The sequence continues at coordinate 516,498,662 of NC_057814.1, forward strand.
CGGCAATAATTGTGCTCTCAGTCCGTTAAGTGGCTAACGGCAGGCCTTTGCCGTCTGCCAGCGGACGGCAAACTTTCTAGTGCCTTTGCTGTCTGCCAGCGGACGGCAAACTTTCTACTGTCTTTGTCGTCCGCCGTATGATGTCATCTACACGTCACTACATGGCAGGCCTTTGCCGTCCGCCGCTGACGGCAAACTCGTTTACTCTTTGCCGTCTGCCACTGTAGGCAAACTGACCAAATGGGTCAGCTCCCAAGAAGCACAGCTAGATGCCACGTGTCTGCTTTGCCGTCCGCGACAGACGGCAAAGAGCCCGTTGCCGTCGGTGGCAGACGGCAAAGAGCCTGCATATTGGCTCTTTTTTCTGTTTTTTATTAAATCCAACAATTTTCACAGCAAATATATATGACATATATAGATATATTTCACAGGCATTCATATCACAAAATTCCATCCATAAACAAAGTTCCTTCATACATAAACAAAGTTCCATCCATAAACAAAGTTCCTTCATACATAAACAAAGTTCCATTCATATCACAAAGAGCCTTCATACATAAACAAAGTTCCATCCATACATAAACAAGAAGACTAGAACAAGAAGAGTAGCTTCCATGAAGTGAATGAAATCTGCAAAATGGCAAAATAAGAAAGTTAGAAATAGGTGACTAGAACAAGAAGAGTAGAACAAGAAGAAGACTAGAACAAGAAGAGTAGAACAAGAAGAAGACTAGAACAAGAAGAGTATGTCATTTATGAGCTAACTTACGTGAAATGGATCATATATGAGCTAACTAAGTTGAAATGGGTCGTTTATGAGCTAGCTAAGGTGAAATGGATCATTTATGAGCTAACTTAGTTGAAATGGGTTGTTTATGAGCTAACTAAGGTCAAATGGATCGTTTTTGAGGTAACTAAGGTGAAATGGATCGTTTTTTAGCTAACTTAGGTGAAATGGATCATTTATGAGCTAACTTAGTTGAAATGGATCGTTTTTGAGCTAACTTAGGTGAAATGGATCATTTATGAGCTAATTTAGTTGAAATGGATCTTTTTGAGCTAACTTAGGTGAAATGGATCATTTAAGAGCTAATTTAGGTGAAATGGATCGTCTTTTAGCTAACTTGGTGAAATGGATCGTTTATGAGCTAAATTAGTTGAAATGGATCATTTATGAGATAACCTAGGTAAGATGGGTCATTTTGAAGTTAACCTAGTTGAAATGGGTCATTTTAAAGCTAACGTAGGTAAAATGGATCATTTAGGAGCTAATCTAGGTAAAATGGGTCATTTTTGAGCTAACTTGGATGAACTGGATCATTTATAAGCTAACCTAGGTAAAATGGGTCATTTTAGAGCTAACTTAGGTAAAATGGATCGTCTATGAGCTAACTAAGCTAATTATGCAATTTTTGACATAAGTAAGCTAAGTACAGATCGTTTTAGAGCTAACTTAGGTAAAATGGATGGTTTTGGAGGTCAGTAAGCTTATTAAGTCATTTTGGAGGAGAAGAAGCTAAGTCTAGGTCATTATGGTAAGCATTGGAGGAAATAAAGCTAAGTCTAGGTCTTTATGCATGTGTTAAGCAAAACACTAGATAAACTTACCAAGATCCAGGAGGTGTAGGAGCGGGCTGGCTCGTGTCGGTAGCTGGAGAAGGATCGTGCGATGCTTGTCTGGAGTTACGCTGCACCAAACATCATTTCCAATGTCTTGTTAGCATGATGACACTCAAATGTTAAGACTAGCAAGTAATGTCCATTCAAATAAAACTCACCGTGGTCCCAGGAGCAATCACTGGCATCGGCGGAGCGGTCTGACCTGTCTTCTCGCACACAGACTGCACATTTGGTTTTGACGACTCAGTCATACTAGTTAGTAATGAGACAAACACTACATGAATGTTTTGGCTAATCTGCAGAAGAAACTTACCACAAGGAGCTCGTACATGGCCCTTGCCTGCATGTCATTCCGTGCCCTCTCCTCCTCCATCATCTTTGTCGTCCTCTCCTCCAACTCCCGCTGCCTCTCCGCCACCTCCGCCAGAAGTTTCTCCGTTCTATCTCTCTCACTCTATATAGCAGCCTGCAACACCACTCACATGACCATTTGTAATCATTGATGGAAGCGCACCCAATGTAATGGAGAAAGATAATTGAGTACGTATCACTAACCTTGATGGCGAGTTGCACTGGCCATTCACGAGGCCTTTTCTCAGGAGCGGAGCTCGACTGACGCGCCTTGATCTCCGGGAGAGTGCTAGGACAACGGATAAGTCCATCTCCAATGGCTATGGAGCCATGGGACCTCCCGCCACCAGATATCATCACCAGCTCTGGATCAATGGGACCCTGGCTCGTGTTAAAGTCCTCCCCTTTCCTCGCCTTCCCCTCATCTCTATATCTCACGAGCTTGTTGTGGGAGGAGATGTTGGTGAAGTTGTTTGCATCATCGAGGTCAGACTGAGAGAAAGCCTTGACTTTCTTGAAAGAGGCAGTGTGGGCCATGGCATACAGGTCGTACACCTCTGGCACCTTATCCACCTTATTGTGGCATGCCTGAAAGAGAGAAACAATGAAAATTAGTAATCAAAGGGCTCAAGCTAGCATGATGAATGAATTGCATGAATCATGAAGCAAACCACATACCCAGTTGCGCCCGAACTGATATAAGTTGGAGCTGCCTTGATGGTGTGGCACACCTTCCATTTGGGCACGTTTGTCCTTGGCCTCGTTGTGGAGGGCTAGCCATTCTTTTGAGCACCACTCATCGACCAACACCTCCCAACAATCCATCCGATCCGCACACCATCTCGGAGGCGCCTAAGTTAGCAAATAGAAACTTGAGCGCTACGGCTAAGAATTACTAAATGAAGGAACTTAAGTAGAAGGCCTTAAGAATTACCTTCATGTACTGCTCCTTACTCAGGAACTTATCGCGGCACGCCGGCTTGGTCTTCTTGATACCACGCAAGGCGTAGTAGTCTCGAACAGCCTGCACCCGAGCCTCGTACCGTAAGTTCTGGAGTAGGCGCTTGCAGACGTTCTCGATAACATGTGCCGCGTTCTCCTCGTATCCCTCCTCACACCTGTAGAATGTCTGCAATCAAATGAGACAATATTGATTAGTACAATTAATAACTAGCTAGTTGAAGATTTTTAAATGTGTAAAGGATAAATTACCCAGAACTTTCTGATCACCATGTCTGCCCTCGTGTCGCACACGACACCGTCGATAATCTCATCCGGCGGGGCCGGGGCAGCCACGTAGTGCTCCCAGCTCAATCCATACTCTGGAAGCCGACCCTCACCAGGCAACGTGACAAACCCCGGGAAGTTTTGCCGGCAAAGAACTCCAAGGACGGAGTTGGGCCGGCGGACACTATGATGGTGGTCCCAACCCCTGCAGCATGACAAGGCCAACGCATTAGTTATTTGAAGAAACGTGAATGCACAAGGTACAAAAATATTAAATGCACTTACGTACCTCTCCCCATCAGGGAAAATCAACCACCTCTGCTCGCGGGTCGCCGGCACGGACGGGAGCCGTGTAGCACCACGCTGGTAGACGGTGCCCCCCTCCTCCTCAAGATCAGTTGGCTCCCCGCCATCATCAGCATGGCCACTCGGCTCCTCGGGCTGATCCGGCCAGGTACCCCATCCGGACGTGTGCTCCTCCGGGGTCTTGTGGGCCGAGGGCCAGTCGACCCGAGGCTCGTGGGCCCAAGACCCGTGGACCGGAGGCTCGTGGACTGGAGTCCGTGTAGCCTCCTCCTCGGACGAGTCCACCCTAGCAGTCACGTGCTCGGGTGAAACAGCTGGGGTGGCGGCGAGGAAGGCGCCGTAGCAGTCACCCTACCTCCTCTCCCACGACCACGTGCCCCACCTCCTCTCTTCCTACCTCGTCCCCTGCTGGGCACCGCGGTCGACGAAGGAGGGCCCGGCGGTGTGGCCATACTGTCCAGCAACGCTCGGCGGAGAGGTGCGTCTGGAATGGAAGACCTCAGACCACGCGCCGACGAAGAAGGGGCCTTGGCGCGTTCCCGACCAGCGCCCACCATCTTTCAACACCTGCCATGACAAACAGTAAACGAAATTAGTACAACATAAAAAAAGACCGACATGAATAATAATATGTGTATCACTTAAGTGTATCATCATCAAGTACAACATAAAAAAATTTAATACCTGACACTACTAATAATCTCGATCAGTATCATCAATAAATGCATAATCATCATCATCACTATAATCAATGACGGGCTCATAGGGTTCAGTGGCATCAACATGTGGAAGGCCACCTTGACGTAATCGGTCAAGCAATGACAGGTCATCCGCAGTAGTAACCTCTTCTTGTCCCGGCTCTTCTTGTTCCTCCTCTGGGGTGATGTCGGATTCACTGTCGCTGTCTACTTCAATGTTTTGGGGTGAAGTATAGCGGTTCTTGAAACGCTTTTTGGAAAGACGTGTCTCTTGGAAGAATTCTCCTTCATATGTGTCTGGGTTAATGTGAGGTTCATAATCCTCTTCCTTTGGGGGAGATAGTCTAGCACATGGCGGCACTTCATAAACGACATCCCAACCTTTCAGATTTGGATTAGTTTGGCAGGCCCATGGTAGATAGAATACTTGGGTCGCCTGTTGAGCCGTAATATAGACATCAGGAACATCTAAATGGGTGCTTTGGTTGATTTCAACTTGCCCTATATGTTCATGAGTCCTTCTAGTCTCCTTCGGCTGAAACCAATAACATTTGAAGACTACGACATTCGGTGGGTTTTCACCATAGAATAGAAGTTCATAAATTGCTTCAACTCTCCCATAATACTCGGTACCTCCTTCGCCGATAGCAGATACACAACAATTTGTAGACTTTCGGTCGGCCATAGATAGCTCTTTGCCATAGGTACGAAAGCGATACCCGTTGATGTCGTATTTGTCAAATGAATGGACCTTATAGTCAAAACCATTAGCGACTTGTCTCAATTCGGCGTCCATAGACTCTGAATTAGCCTACAAGTTTAATATGAAAGGATTGTTGCATTACACACAAATTAGCGAATGAAACCGGGATAGCCGCCTACAAATTAGCCTACAAGTCTAATAGAAATTACCGTTTGTTTGAACCAAGAGATGAAACCGGGATAGCCGCTTCCTTGCTTTGCGAGAAGCTCATACTCTTCGACAGAATCCTTTTGGATCACCGCTCCATACGAGAATAAGGCGACGTATCGACTGTATGAAATATCCAGCAATAAGAGCAGTTCAAAGGAAATAGAAGTTGCGAAACTATGTACCGAGAACTTACTCGATGTACGGCCGCACTTCTATCAGGTTGTTGAAGATATACAACGAAATGGTCCGCCATTGTTCGTTATCCAAAGATACTGGATTTGAAACACTGGCTGGTGCGAGATTCCCTTGGAATAGGCTGAGGTTGGACCCACCCTTTTTAGGGTCGTCAGCATTGTACCGAGGCTTCGGATTATGCAAATGACGATTTTTGGCTTCGTAGTGTGCTGTCACGAAGTTTGCCGCCTCCTAAGTGATGAATGCCTCAGCCATCGATGCTTCAATTTTACGTTTATTTTTACATTTTTGTCGAAGCGTCTTATGCATCCTCTCAGTTGGGTAGCACCAACGATTTTGCACGGGCCCCCCCAATCTTGCCTCGGTCGGGAGATGCAAAATCAAATGTTGCATTGGATTAAAGAAGCCCGGTGGAAAGATCTTCTCTAACTTGCAGAGCAACTCCGGCGCCAACACTTCCATTTCTTCTAGCACGCCAGGCGATAGTTCTTTCGCACAAAGAACACGGAAGAAATAGCTGAGTTCTGCCAGTACTAGCCATTCATCCTCAGGGATGAAGCCACGCAACATCACCGGCATTACCC
>NC_057814.1:516504801-516505688 GCF_018294505.1 Triticum aestivum
ACACATTCATATTTTTCCCCGGATAGTTGGGCCCTGGAATTATCAACGTCAGGAAAATGTTCTTTCTTTTCATAATCTGTCCGGGGGGGAGATTGAGTGGAAAGACAAATACGGGCCAACAACTGTATTGGGCTGCCGTCATACCAAACACACTGAACCCATCCGTGCTGATGCCGACTCGAGGATGCCTCCGATCTGCCGCTTTGTCACCATGTAATTCATCAAACTTTTTCCACGCAACACCATCCGATGTGTGTACAATCATCAGATTCCCATCTGCATCTAGTTCGGTTCTTTTGCCCGTTTTGTGCCATGTCATCTGTCTGGCCGTCTCTTCGACCATGAAAAGACGTTGAAGTTTTGGTACGATTGGCATATACCGAAGAACACTAACGGGGATTTTGGTCTGTGTCTTCTCACCCATACCGTTGTCTACCACAACATACCTGGAAGACTTGCAAATGGGACAATAGTTCAAGTCCGCATAGTCAAGCCTAAACAAGACACATCCTTTCTCACAGGCATGTATCTTATCATAGGGCATCTTCAGTGCACGGAGGATTTTGTCCGACTGGTACAGGTTTGCAGGCATTACATGGCCTTTGGGTAGAAAGCGTCCAAATACTGTCATCATTGCATCGTAGCATTCTCTGCCCAAGTTGAACTGAGCCGTCAGAGCCATTACTTGTCGAAAATTGAAAAATATATGACCTAACTAATAATATATGATGTTTTTCATAACAAAATCGAAAAATATATGACCTAACTAATAATTCACAAATATATGACCCCGTCGGCTTCTGGAAGGCCAAAGAACACCTTTTCGGGAGGTGTCGGGGGTCGGGGTGTCGTGTCGGTGTCGGGGTGCCGTGTCGGGGTCGGGGTCG
>NC_057814.1:516507478-516514022 GCF_018294505.1 Triticum aestivum
GAGAGAAGAGAGAGTAACGGGCGGGGGGGTACGGGCCGTTAGGTAGTCTCCTCTTTGCCGTCCGCCACTCTTTGCCGTCCGCCCTTTTGCCTCTTTGCCGTCTACTGGCAGACGGCAAAGAGGTGGGGCGTTAAGTTTTTTCCAAACGGGCGGGGTGTGGGGGCCACCTCTCTCTTTGTCGTCTGCCAGCGGACGGCAAAGATTCTTTGCCGTCTGCTGGCAGACGGCAAAGAGCTCGCCGATGCCAAAGAGCTTCTTTGCCGTCTGCCATTTCTTTGCCGTCTGCTTTTGGGTAGGTGATGGCAAAGAGCTTCTTTGCCGTCAGCTAGCAGACGACAAAGAGCTGGCAGATGGCAAATTAGCTGATTCTAGTAGTGAGAGAACCATTTTCCTGCTCGTTGAACGAGGCGGGCCATTAGGCAAAGTTCTCGTCCATCGGCGGTTACCGGAATGTCATCAACAGTAGAAACAGGGTCTTACTGACAGAGTTGTACACCGAGGTGTTCACATAAGCAGGGAAATAATACTGCTTAGATCATAATGATCTCCAGAAAGGTTAAAGAAAGCAATGGAAAGGAAAAGGTGTTTATTAGATTAACAGAACAATGGAAAGGAAAATGTGTTTAAACACATATTTCACGGGTATATCCTTCCCAAGGGTAAGCAGAGCATGATATCCATGATTGGATTGAAGTAGAAAACCCTTTAGGTAAGGGGAGAGAAATTTCATGACATCACCCATACAACGGTGTTTGGATAATGGACAAAGAAAATTTAGCATTGTTCTTCAAATGCTCTTATTGAAAATCGGAGTACCACATACATGTTTCGAGATAGCATTGACATGGTCTTCAAGCAAAGATGAGACTTTGGATACAGGAAGGATCCATCGGGAAAAACTTGTAGAATAAGTCTTACAATTTTCTCATGGAAGAATGGATAACCTTGCTAATAAGGAAACTATAACAACGGGTCATCCGCCAGGTGTGCTGGGTATCATCACCTTACTGGGTCATAAAAGACCAGTGTTATAACTCTTGGAAAAATGTTCCAACCATCATATATGACCGAGATTCAGATATGATCGGTGTTTGGATACCTCAGACTCAGGATGCCTGAGAAGAAAAGGTGCAAAACAAATTGACGAGACGACATTGTAAGATTCTCGGGAAATGAACTATGGAAGCGAGTTCCGAACAAGGGTTCATCATTAAATCAAGGGGAGGTGAGGAGGTGACTGATTGACTCAGCGACAATCCATTGAGATTTCCAAAAGATGGATTTCCACAACTATGTGAACAAGGAGATAACATTAGCTAGATCGAATGACTTAATGATGTATGCTCGAGGAAAACATACACAGTTAAACATTGGTTGAAATGTGCGCCCGAAACATGGGCTAGGTAGCACGATCAATGTTCGAATGATGATTCATTAAGCCATAGACATAGAATGAAACTATAGACCAAAAACTTCAAAGCAATAGGGTTGCTAGAAGTTTAGAATTTACACATCACAGACCATTTGTCGGTATTTCGTTTAGAAACAACACGGGGACCAAGAAAGAATGGTGATGGTGAGAAGTATCACTGTACCAAGAATTCTTAAGAGGTGGAGTAATGCTCACGACATTCTTGACATCAAAGATGGTAATACTCCAAGGTAAAGAAGAACTAAGGCTGGATAGCAAGGATCTCAAGGTACAACACAAAACACGAACAAGTTTGTGTTGAACGGAAGGCAATAAAGTGGTCAATGATAACACAAATCATCGGGGGCAAGGATGGTATTTCTCATCATGAATTCAAGTGCTATCCTGGAAGAGCTCAAAATGCCGATGATGATCACGACACATTTGTCGATAGATTTCATGAAGATGTAATCGATTGGCGATGACATCAAGTCAAAGGAATGATGAAGCGGAAGGATATTGGAACCACGGGTATGACACAAATTCGAAATCAAGCTTGCTGTTCAAGGTGAAATGGTATTATGGGGAAGATCGACGTAAGCTTTGCTCGCCGTCGAAAGTTGTGCTCCGGGAAGAAGGACCGGGTGGCACAGTTTAAAATTTAGCACGATAATGATATAGCCAATCAGGCTAGGAATGACGTGTTTGGGTACAAACTCGTAAGTAAAGAAGATTACTAAAGTTGTTGAACTGTAGTGCGGACTCGGTTCAGTTATCGGTGTCTTTGAGTGTTTAATAACTGAGAGCCCGTGAAAAATTGGAATCAGTGAGAATGTAGTACTTGATGAAGAACTCATAAGAAGTTATGATGTTTTGTGTTTATCTCGAGATACCATGGGGTAATACTCGACGATAGATTAAAGTAAAGGTTGGACATGTGCAATGATCTGCAGAGGACAAGTGGTTTAACTTGTCTGAGAAATTGAATCAAGGGGAACAGTATGGTCAGAACCACATTTGTAAATGATCAAACCACGGATACAAGAACTTATAACAAGGGGGTAACTATTTTACGAGAAGCTTCCATGATAAGATTTACATCGTGTCCATGGGCATGAACACAAAGTTCAAGGTCGACTCCCACTTCTTTAATGCATAACCTTTCATTCACTTCTCGCCTTCAACGAAGTTGTGTGTTGAAATTTTATCTGACATAACACCAGTAGAGTATGACCCGTAGTAGTTTCCGGGTTCACACAGATTAGAGAAGGCATATGTCCAACCCATCGGGGCCTCTTAGGAACATATATAACAAACTTCGAGAGTAATTATCACTAGCTCGAAAGCAGAGCATGGTTGAGAAAGTAGAGGATACCATTTTACAAAGACATTATGTATCCTAGGAAAAGCTCACAAGGTTATTGAATATGAAGGACATTAACGGATAAAATCCAACAAAGGATCTGGTGGTCCACAAAAGGATCTGATGTGAGTATCGACACACAACCAAAGGAAGAATCAATGCAAAGACATTGGATTATAGAAACAACTGAATAACTTAGAGCTCAATTGTAAAGGAATTATGATTTACAAAGCAAAGGATCAGAAGCAGACGCTCTGATCAAGGATGGATAAGTTCAATAGACTTAGGGGCACAATCGACGACAATTTGATTGGCGAGAACCAGCTCATGTTTAAAATGACATCTGAGTCGGAAGGATGAATTCTAGGATCTGTTTGAGGATTGCGAGCATTCGCAACAATTGAATTAACGGACTCAAAATGATAATGACAATGGATGTCAACAAGATTACTAGACTTAAGATTAATCATAATGCAAGTAAGCAAGAATTTCAAGAGCAAAAAGGCTCCTGAGGATTTTCGGAAGATCGAATGGTATTTTGAACACTTTTGTGAAATACTTGAATCAACTTGGAATGAGCGGATACTCGGTAAGTGCAAGAATTATCTATAGGGGTATTCAGGTGACAAAGAACAGCAAGGTAGTAAGCTCAAAGGATTCTCGGAACAACAGAGAGAATTTCGGGGTATTTTGTAATAACAAGATCAACTGGGAAACATTGTATGAATGGCGAGTATACGTGGTTATCCATAGGAGTTTATCGATGAAAGGGAATTGCAAAAGCGATGAACACAAGTTCTCGGGTTATCAGCGAAGAGTATCTTCAGGGTCTTCACGTGCAGCAGACGATCATCAGTAATAAGGGGCTCTCCGGGTGAAAGTGATAACGAGATCCTAATGTTAGATTTAGCAAAATTCACTTAACCCGAATAGAAGAGAGATCAGAGTCCCAGAGTATAGACAAGGAGTAACAGATCCTAATACCACCCAATGGCGACGTGGGCCCGTAAGCCACACAGCCATGTTAGTAAAAGTTTTTCAATGACTAGACTCGACTTCCGCCAAGGAGTTGGAAAGGGGATTCCTACAGGCAGTCGGCTCTGATACCAACTTGTGACGCTCCCGATTCAATCGTACACTAATCATGCACGCAAATGTGTACGATCAAGATCAGGGACTCACGGGAAGATATCACAACACAACTCTACAACATAAATAAGTCATACAAGCATCATAATACAAGCCAGGGGCCTCGAGGGCTCGAATACAAGTGCTCGATCATAGACGAGTCAGCGGAAGCAACAATATCTGAGTACAGACATAAGTTAAACAAGTTTGCCTTAAGAAGGCTAGCACAAACTGGGATACAGATCGAAAGAGGCGCAGGCCTCCTGCCTGGGATCCTCCTAAACTACTCCTGGTCGTCGTCAGCGGGCTTCACGTAGTAGTAGGCTCCTCCGGTGTAGTAGGAGTCGTCGTCGACGATGGCGTCTGGCTCCTGGGCTCCAGCATCTGGTTGCGACAACCAGGTAGAAAGGAAAGGGGGAAAAGAGGGAGAAAAGCAACCGTGAGTACTCATCCAAAGTACTCGCAAGCAAGGAGCTACACTACATATGCATGGGTATATGTGTAAAGGGGCAATATCGGTGGACTGAACTGCTGAATGCCAGAATAAGAGGGGGATAGCTAGTCCTGTCGAAGACTACGCTTCTGGGAGCCTCCATCTTGCAGCATGTAGAAGAGAGTAGATGGTAAGTTCACTAAGTATCATCGCATAGCATAATACTACCCGGCGATCCCCTCCTCGTTGCCCTGTTAGAGAGCGATCACCGGGTTATATCTGGCACTTGGAAGGGTGTGTTTTATTAACTATCCAGTTCTAGTTGTCATAAGGTCAAGGTACAACTCCGGGTCGTCCTTTTACCGAGGGACACGGCTATTCGAATAGATAAACTTCCCTGCAGGGGTGCACCACATAACCCAACACGCTCGATCCCATTTGGCCGGACACACTTTCCTGGGTCATGCCCGGCCTCGGAAGATCAACACGTCGCAGCCCCACCTAGGCTCAATAGAGAGGTCAGCACGCCGGTCTAAACCGTATGCGCGCAGGGGTCTGGGCCCATCGCCCATTGCACACCTGCATGTTGCGTACGCGGCCGGAAGCAGACCTAGCCCCCTTAATACAAGCGCGAGCTTACAGTCCAATGCGGCGCGCGCCACTCAGTCGCTGACGTCAAAAAGAGCTTCGGCTGATACCACGACGCCGAGTGCCCATAACTGTTCCCGCGTAGTTGGTTAGTGCGTATAGACCAAATGGCCAGACTCAGATCAAATACCAAGATCTCGTTAAGTGTGATAAGTATCCGCGAACGCCGACCAGGGCCAGGCCCACCTCTCTCCTAGGTGGTCTCAATCTGCCCTGTCGCTCCGCCACAAATTAACAGTCGGGGGCCGTCAGGAACCCAGGCCCACCTCTACCGGGATGGAGCCACCTGTCCTTTCAGCCCCCTCATCAGAATCACTTGCGGGTACTCAACGAGCTGACCCGACTTTAGTCACCACATGTGTCATGTATATAAAGTATATAGTATATACCCGTGATCACCTCCCGAAGTGATCACGGCCCAGTAGTATAGCATGGCAGACGGACAAGAGTGTAGGGCCACTGATGGAACACTAGCATCCTATACTAAGCAGTAGGATAGCAGGTAAGGTTAACAACTGTAGCAACAATGACAGGCTATGCAGCAGAATAGGATTAACCGAAAGCAGTAACATGCTACACTACTCTAATGCAAGCTGTATAGAGAAGAATAGGCGATATCTGGTGATCAAGGGGGGGCTTGCCTGGAAGCTCTGTTGTACCGGGAGAAGGGTCGTCAGTGACGTAGTCGTACTCGGTGGCATCAGCGCCGGTCTCGGGGTCTACCGGAGAAGAAGAGGGGGAAGAAACAATAAATATAAAGCAAACATAAGCATGACGGTGCATGACAAGACAATGCGCGGTGCTAGGTGTGCCCTAACGCGGTAGGAGGTGATACCGACGAAGGGGGGGAAACATCCGGGAAAGTATTCCTGGTGTTTCGCGTTTTCGGACAGATGAACCGGAGAGGGATTGTTGCACGTTTGCTATGCTAGGGATATGTGGTGGACGAACGGGCTGCGTATCCGGATTCGTTTCGTTGTTCTGAGCAACTTTCATGTACAAAGTTTTTCCATCCAAGTTACGGATTATTTTATATTAATTTTTAAAGTTTTAAATCATTTTCTAGAATTAACAGATTATTTTAATTCGAAATTGCATTTATGACGTCAGCATGACATCAACAGTCAACTCAGACCGTTGACTGGTCAAACTGACACGTGGGTCCTACTGGTCATAGACTCGAGTTAGCTAACCCGGGTTAATTAGTTTAGCTAATGGATTAGGTTAACTAATCTTAATTAGTTTGGTTAAACAGTTAATCAACTTAAGTAATTCACTAATTAATTATTAATTATACTAATTTTTTCATTTTCGTTTTTTTAACGTCCTGGGCAATGGGCCCCGTTTGGCAGTGGCCCGAGGGGCTTGCGGGTGCTGGTTACGGGCGTAGCCGCAGCGCGCCCGTTAGCGCTGCGAGGCCAGGGGTCGTCGGCTGTGGGGCGGGAGGGCGTGCGCCGCGGGATGGCTGGAGCACTGCGGCGGCGCCGCAGCAAGGAACAGGTGCGGGCGTCACCATGGCGGCGAGCGCCAGCAGCAGGAGGCCGAGACGCTGGGGAGGCGC
>NC_057814.1:516514369-516528505 GCF_018294505.1 Triticum aestivum
GGTTGGCCCAGTGGGGGGGGGGGCTCCCTTTTTCTTGTTTTTTTGTTTTGTCTTTATTTATTTATTTATTTTCCTTTTACTGTTTTACTTTTAGTCTCATCTTATTTAAGTTTTATATAAAAAAACATAAAAGTTGTACCAAAATCAATATTACAAATTATACCTTTGTTACAAAAGTTTAAACCCCTAAATAAAATACTTTAACATTTTATAATTAATAAAAGGCATTTATTATTTGGTTATGTTGCTGTTTCATTCACATTTAAGCATCTAAACATTTTATAAAAGTGTGGTTTCTTTACCATAATTACCTATGCATTATTTGGCTCACTCCGAACATTTTAGTTTAAATATTTGAAAACTTTTATTGTTTGCTTGATTTTGAATTGCAATTCGAACCGGTTTTGAACTGACGTGAGATTATCATTACTAACCGAGGTGATGTGGCGTCATTTCCAGAGGGTTACTGTAGCTTAATTATCCGGGCGTCACAATGCATCTCAGTTTTTGTTGCTTCCCACGACCTTTTTTTCAAAAGTCAAAAGGTTTAATTGCAGCTTTATATAGGTTCAGTTGTAATCTTATGCACCCCATCTTTTTTTGGTCTCTAGTGCTTTGTGAAACATATACTTTCCCCCTCATCCAATTCATACAAAGCATTTTTTAGAAATAAATTCAGTGAATAGTCTCAACCAGATTACTTGAGGTGGTCAAGTTTCCCTATTTTCTTTGGGTTCCTCATCAGTTGAGCTCCGGCCCATTCTCATATGCTAATATTTTGTAGGAACATCGATAATGTTGCACGAGTACGGAATTGTGGATGTCATTATGCACTATTCTAAGGTGTCGGCTGTTGGGGAACGTAGTAATTTCAAACAAATTCCTACGCACACGCAAGATCATGGTGATGCATAGCAACGAGAGGGGAGAGTGTGTCCACATACCCTCGTAGACCGAAAGCGGAAGCGTTAGCACAACGCAGTTGATGTAGTCGTACGTCTTCACGATCCGACCGATCAAGTACCGAACGCAGAGCACCTCCGAGTTCAGCACACGTTCAACTCGATGACGTCCCTCGAACTCCGATCCAGCCGAGCTTTGAGGGAGAGTTCCGTCAGCACGACGGCGTGGTGACGATGATGATGTTCTACCGACGCAGGCTTCGCCTAAGCACCGCTACGATATGACCGAGGTGGATTATGGTGGAGGGGGGCACCGCACACGGCTAAGAGATCCAAGGGATCAATTGTGGTGTCTCTAGGGGGTGCCTCCCTCCCCGTATATAAAGGAGTGGAGGAGGGGGAGGGGGCCGGCCACCGCTGGCGCGCCCCAAGAGGAGTCCTACTCCCACCGGGAGTAGGACTCCCCCCCTTCCATGTTGGAGTAGGAGAGGAGAGGGAGAAAGGAAAGGGGGGTGCTCCCCTCCTAGTCCAATTCGGACTTGGGGGGGAGGGGCGCGCGGCTGCCCCTTGGTCGCCTCTCCTCTTCCACCACTTGGGCCCATGAGGCCCAATAACCTCCGGGGGGTTCCGGTAACCCCCCTGTACTCCGGTATATATCCGATAACCCCCGGAACCATTCCGGTGTCCGAATATAGTCGTCCAATATATCAATCTTCATGTCTCGGCCATTTCGAGACTCCTCGTCTGATCACATTCGGGACTCCGTACAACCTTCGATACATCAAAACACATAAACTCATAATTTAACCGTCATCGAACTTTAAGCGTGTGGACCCTACGGTTTCGAGAACTATGTAGACATGACCGAGACACGTCTCCGGTCAATAACCAATAGCGGAACCTGGATGCTCATATTGGCTCCCACATATTCTACGAAGATCTTTATCGGTCAAACCGCATAACAACATACGTTGTTCCCTTTGTCATCGGTATGTTACATTCCCGAGATTCGATCGTCGGTATCTCAATACCTAGTTCAATCTCGTTACCGGCAAGTCTCTTTACTCGTTCCGTAATACATCATCCCGCAACTAACTCATTAGTTGCAATGCTTGCAAGGCTTAAGTGATGTGCATTACCGAGTGGGCCTAGAGATACCTCTCCGACAATCGGAGTGACAAATCCTAATCTCGAAATACGCCAACCCAGCAAGTACCTTCGGAGACAACTGTAGAGCACCTTTATAATCACCCGGTTACGTTGTGACGTATGGTAGCACACAAAGTGTTCCTCCAGTAAACGGGAGTTGCATAATCTCACAGTCATAGGAACTTGTATAAGTCATGAAGAAAGCAATAGAAATATACTAAACGATCAAGTGATAAGCTAACGGAATGGGTCAAGTCAATCACATCATTCTCCTAATGATGTGGTCCCGTTAATCAAATGACAACTCTTTGTCTTTGGCTAGGAAACATAACCATCTTTGATTAACGAGCTAGTCAAGTAGAGGCATACTAGTGACACTCTGTTTGTCTATGTATTCACACATGTATCATGTTTCCGGTTAATACAATTCTAGCATGAATAATAAACATTTATCATGATATAAGGAAATAAATAATAACTTTATTATTGCCTCTAGGGCATATTTCCTTCAGTCTCCCACTTGCACTAGAGTCAATAATCTAGATTACACACTAATGATTCTAACACCCATGGAGCCTTGGTTCTGATCATGTTTTGCTCGTGGAAGAGGCTTAGTCAACGGGTCTGCAACATTAAGATCCGTATGTATCTTGCAAATCTGTATGTCTCCCTCCTGGACTTGATCCCGGATGGAGTTGAAGCGTCTCTTGATGTGCTTGGTTCTCTTGTGAAATCTGGATTCCTTTGCCAAAGAAATTGCACCAGTATTGTCACAAAAGATTTTCATTGGACCCGATGCACTAGGTATGACACCTAGATCGGATATGAACTCCTTCATCCTGACTCCTTCGTTTGCTGCTTCCGAAGCAGCTATGTACTCCGCTTCACATGTTGATCCCGCTACGACGAATTGTTTAGAACTGCACCAACTGACAGCTCCACCGTTTAATAAAATCACGTATCCGATTTGCGATTTAGAATCATCCGGATCTGTGTCAAAGCTTGCATCGACGTAACCATTTACGATGAGCTCTTTGTCACCTCCATAAACGAGAAACATATCCTTAGTCCTTTTCAGGTATTTCAGGATGTTCTTGACCGCTGTCTAGTGATCCACTCCTGGATTACTTTGGTACCTCCCTGCTAAACTAATAGCAAGGCACACATCAGGTCTGGTACACAGCATAGCATACATGATAGAGCCTATGGCTGAAGCATAGGGAACGTCTTTCATTTTCTCTCTATCTTCTGCAGTGGTCGGGCATTGAGTCTTACTCAACTTCACACCTTGTAACACAGGCAAGAACCCTTTCTTTGCTGATCCATTTTGAACTTCTTCAAAACTTTGTCAAGGTATGTGCTTTGTGAAAGTCCAATTAAGCGTCTCGATCTATCTCTATAGATCTTGATGCCCAATATATAAGCAGCTTCACCGAGGTCCTTCATTGAAAAACTCTTATTCAAATATCCTTTTATGCTATCCAAAAATTCTATATCATTTCCAATCAACAATATGTCATCCACATATAATATCAGAAATGCTACAGAGCTCCCACTCACTTTCTTGTAAATACAGGCTTCTCCAAAAGTCTGTATAAAACCATATGCTTTGATCACACTATCAAAACATTTATTCCAACTCCGAGAGGCTTGCACCAGTCCATAAATGGATCGCTGGAGCTCGCCGATCATCGGGCAAGCAACCAAAGTCCATACTTTGTTCTCATACATGGATCCCATCTCAGATTTCATGGCCTCAAGCCATTTTGCGGAATCTGGGCTCACCATCGCTTCTTCATAGTTCGTAGGTTCGTCATGGTCTAGTAACATAACCTCCAGAACAGGATTACCGTACCACTCTGGAGCGGATCTTACTCTGGTTGACCTGCGAGGTTCAGTAACAACTTGATCTGAAGTTTCATGATCATCATCATTAACTTCCTCACTAATTGGTGTAGACATCACAGGAACCGGTTTCTGTGATGAACTATTTTCCAATAAGGGAGCAGGTACTGTTACCTCATCAAGTTCTACTTTCCGCCCACTCACTTATTTCGAGAGAAACTCCTTCTCTAAAAGGATCCATTCTTATCAACGAACGTCTTGCCTTCGGATCTGTGATAGAAGGTGTACCCAACAGTTTCCTTTGGGTATCCTATGAAGACACATTTCTCCGATTTGGGTTCGAGCTTATCAGGTTGAAGCTTTTTCACATAAGCATCGCAACCCCAAACTTTAAGAAACGACAACTTTGGTTTCTTGCCAAACCACAGTTCATAAGGCGTCGTCTCAACGGATTTTGATGGTGCCCTATTTAACGTGAATGCGGCCGTCTCTAAAGCATAACCCCAAAACGATAGCGGTAAATCAGTAAGAGACATCATAGATCGCACCATATCTAGTAAAGTACGATTACGACGTTCGGACACACCATTACGCTGTGGTGTTTCGGGTGGCGTGAGTTGCGAAACTATCCCGCATTGTTTCAAATGTAGACCAAACTCGTAACTCAAATATTCTCCTCCATGATTAGATCGCAGAAACTTTATTTTCTTGTTACGATGATTTTCAACTTCACTCTGAAATTCTTTGAACTTTTCAAATGTTTTAGACTTATGTTTCATTAAGTAGATATACCCATATCTGCTTAAATCATCTGTGAAGGTGAGAAAATAACGATACCCGCCGCGAGCCTCAACATTCATTGGACCACAAACATCAGTATGTATGATCTCTAACAAATCAGTTGCTCGTTCCATAGTTCCGGAGAATGGCGTTTTAGTCATCTTGCCCATGAGGCATGGTTCGCAAGTACCAAGTGATTCCAAAAGTCCATCAGTATGGAGTTTCTTCATGCGCTTTACACCAATATGACCCAAACGGCAGTGCCACAAATAAGTTGCATTATCATTATCAACTTTGCATCTTTTGGCTTCAACATTATGAATATGTGTATCACTACTATCGAGATTCATCAAAAATAGACCATTCCTCAAGGGTGCATGACCATAAAAGATATTACTCATATAAATAGAACAACCATTATTCTCAAATTTAAATGAATAACCGTCTCGCATCAAACAAGATCCAGATATAATGTTCATGCTCAACGTTGGCACCAAATAACAATTATTTAGGTCTAATACTAATCCCGAAGGTAGATGTAGAGGTAGCGTGCCGACGGCGATCACATCGACTTTGGAACCGTTTCCCATGCGCATCGTCACCTCGTCCTTAGCCAGTGTCCGCTTAATCCGTAGTCCCTGTTTCGAGTTGCAAATATTAGCAACAGAACCTGTATCAAATACCCAGGTGCTACTGCGAGCTCTGGTAAGGTACACATCAATAACATGTATATCACATATACCTTTGTTCACCTTGCCATCCTTCTTATCCGCCAAATACTTGGGGCAGTTCCGCTTCCAGTGACCAGTCTGCTTGCAGTAGAAGCACTCAGTCTCAGGCTTAGGTCCAGACTTGGGTTTCTTCACCTGAGCAGCAACTTGTTTGCTATTCTTCTTGAAGTTCCCCTTCTTCTTCCCTTTGCCCTTTTTCTTGAAACTGGTGGTCTTATTGACCATCAACACTTGATGCTCCTTCTTGATTTCTACCTCCGCAGCCTTTAGCATTGCGAAGAGCTCGGGAATCGTCTTATCCATCCCTTGCATGTTATAGTTCATCACGAAGCTCTTGTAGCTTGGTGGCAGTGATTGAAGAATTCTGTCAATGATGCTATCATCCAGAAGATTAACTCCCAGTTGAATCAAGTGATTGTTATACCCAGACATTCTGAGTATATGCTCACTGACAGAACTATTCTCCTCCATCTTGCAGCTGTAGGACTTATTGGAGACTTCATATCTCTCAATCCGGGCATTTGCTTGAAATGTTAACTTCAACTCCTGGAACATCTCATATGCTCCATGACGTTCAAAACGTCGTTGAAGACCCGGTTCTAAGTCGTAAAGCATGGCACACTGAACTATCGAGTAGTCATCAGCTTTGCTCTGCCAGACGTTCATAACATCTGGTGTTGCTCCTGCAACAGGTTTGGCACCTAGCGGTGCTTCCAGGACGTAATTCTTCTGTGCAGCAATGAGGATAATCCTCAAGTTACGGACGCAGTCCGTGTAATTGGTACCATCATCTTTCAACTTTGCTTTCTCAAGGAACGCATTAAAATTCAACGGAACAATAGCACGAGCCAACTATCTACAACAAACATAGACATGCAAAATACTAGCAGGTACTAAGTTCATGATAAATTTAAGTTCAATTAATCATATTACTTAAGAACTCCCACTTAGATAGACATCCCTCTAATCATCTAAGTGATCACGTGATCCAAATCAACTAAACCATAACCGATCATCACGTGAAATGGAGTAGTTTTCAATGGTGAACATCACTATGTTGATCATATCTACTATATGATTCACGCTCGACCTTTCGGTCTCAGTGTTCCGAGGCCATATCTGCATATGCTAGGCTCGTCAAGTTTAACCTGAGTATTCTGCGTGTGCAAAACTCGCTTGCACCCGTTGTAGATGGACGTAGAGCTTATCACACCCGATCATCACGTGGTGTCTGGGCACGACGAACTTTGGCAACGGTGCATACTCAGGGAGAACACTTTTATCTTGAAATTTAGTGAGAGATCATCTTATAATGCTACCGTCAATCAAACCAAGATAAGATGCATAAAAGATAAACATCACATGCAATCAATATAAGTGATATGATATGGCCATCATCATCTTGTGCTTGTGATCTCCATCTCCGAAGCACCGTCATGATCACCATCGTCACCGGCGCGACACCTTGATCTCCATCGTAGCATCGTTGTCGTCTCGCCAACTATTGCTTCTACGACTATCGCTACCGCTTAGTGATAAAGTAAAGCAATTACAGGGTGATTGCATTGCATACAATAAAGCGACAACCATATGGCTCCTGCCAGTTGCCGATAACTCGGTTACAAAACATGATCATCTCATACAATAAAATATAGCATTATGCCTTGACCATATCACATCACAACATGCCCTGCAAAAACAAGTTAGACGTCCTCTACTTTGTTGTTGCAAGTTTTACGTGGCTGCTACGGGCTGAGCAAGAACCGTTCTTACCTACGCATCAAAACCACAACGATAGTTCGGCAAGTTAGTGTTGTTTTAACCTTCTCAAGGACCGGGCGTAACCACACTCGGTTCAACTAAAGTTGGAGAAACTGACACCCGCCAGCCACCTGTGTGCAAAGCACGTCGGTAGAACCAGTCTCGCGTAAGCGTACGCGTAATGTCGGTCCGGGCCGCTTCATCCAACAATACCGCCGAAAAAAAGTGTGACATGCTGGTAAGCAGTATGACTTGTATCACCCACAACTCACTTGTGTTCTACTCGTGCATATAACATCAACGCATAAAACCTGGCTCGGATGCCACTGTTGGGGAACGTAGTAATTTCAAAAAAATTCCTACGCACACGCAAGATCATGGTGATGCATAGCAACGAGAGGGGAGAGTGTGTCCACGTACCCTCGTAGACCGAAAGCGGAAGCGTTAGCACAACACGGTTGATGTAGTCGTACGCCTTCACGATCCGACCGATCAAGTACCGAACGCACGGCACCTTCGAGTTCAGCACACATTCAACTCGATGACGTCCCTCGAACTCCGATCCAGCCGAGCTTTGAGGGAGAGTTCCGTCAGCACGACGGCGTGGTGACGATGATGATGTTCTATCGTCGCAGGGCTTCGCCTAAGCACCGCTACGATATGAACGAGGTGGATTATGGTGGAGGGGGGCACCGCACACGGCTAAGAGATCCAAGGGATTAATTGTTGTGTCTCAAGGGCGTGCCTCCCTCCCCGTATATAAAGGAGTGGAGGAGGGGGAGGGGGGCGGCCACCCTTGGCGCGCCCCATGAGGAGTCCTACTCCCACCGGGAGTAGGACTCCCCCCCTTCCATGTTGGAGTAGGAGAGGAGAGGGAAGGAGAGAGAGGGGGAAAGGAAAGGGGGGGCCCCCCTCCTTGTCCAATTCGGACTTGGGGGCGCGGCTGCCCCTTGGCCGCCTCTCCTCTTCCACCACTTGGGCCCATGAGGCCCAATAATCTCCGGGGGGGTTCCGGTAACCCCCCGGTACTCCGGTATATATCCGATAACCCCCGGAACCATTCCGGTGTCCGAATATAGTCATCCAATATATCAATCTTCATGTCTCGACCATTTCGAGACTCCTCGTCATGTCCGTGATCACATCCGGGACTCCGAACTACCTTCGGTACATCAAAACACATAAACTCATAATATAACCGTCATCGAACTTTAAGCATGCGGACCCTACGGGTTCGAGACTATGTAGACATGACCGAGACACGTCTCCGGTCAATAACCAATAGCGGAACCTGGATGCTCATATTGGCTCCCACATATTCTACGAAGATCTTTATCGGTCAAACCGCATAACAACATACGTTGTTCCATTTGTCATCGGCGTTACTTGCCCGAGATTCGATCATTGGTATCTCAATACCTAGTTCAATCTCGTTACCGGCAAGTCTCTTTACTCGTTCCGTAATACATCATCCCGCAACTAACTCATTAGTTGCAATGCTTGCAAGGCTTAAGTGATGTGCATTACCGAGTGGGCCCAGAGATACCTCTCCGACAATCGGAGTGACAAATCCTAATCTCGAAATACGCCAACCCAACAAGTACTTCGGAGACACCTGTAGAGCACCTTTATAATCACCCAGTTACGTTGTGACGTTTGGTAGCACACAAAGTGTTCCTCCGGTAAACGGGAGTTGCATAATCTCATAGTCATAGGAACATGTATAAGTCATGAAAAAAGCAATAGCAACATACTAAACGATCAAGTGCTAAGCTAACGGAATGGGTCAAGTCAATCACATCATTCTCCTAATGATGTGATCCTGTTAATCAAATGACAACTCTTTGTCTATGGCTAGGAAACATAACCATCTGTAATTAACGAGCTAGTCAAGTAGAGGCATACTAGTGACACTCTGTTTGTCTATGTATTCACACATGTATCATGTTTCCGGTTAATACAATTCTAGCATGAATAATAAACATTTATCATGATATAAGGAAATAAATAATAACTTTATTATTGCCTCTAGGGCATATTTCCTTCAGATATAGCTTGCTAAGAAGTACCAGCACTCTTTTGACACTGACGTCGACCCAAAAGTTGGCCTCCACCATTAAACATGCCGCCCTTTGGAATGAGAAGTAAGCGATTAATTTGGAAATTCCTGGTAAGACTCCAAGGTGGGAAATGATCTCCTTGGCCGCCATCACCACCAGCATCAACCTCCTCCCCCAACTCCCACCCTCGTCAAAGAACTAGAACTACACACATAGACACCAAATCTCGTGGAAGGGTCCGTGATGGCACTATGGGTGCCCGAATCTTTCGATTGGAAATACTCCATTGATTTAGGTGTAAATGACTTTGGCGATCCGACAACCACGTGTAATAATGCACTCTGTAAGCTTGAACTCTATTCTTTCAAATTTTAAAAATGACATGTATATTGGCCGTTTGAAACATGATGGCAACCACTAAGAATTTATTTGTGATCATGTCATGTGACCCATATCGGCACCCGTCTTTCTGCTTGGTGCCCGAAGCTTGGAAATGTTATGTTCTGTAACAACATTTCTGCGTTCTTGCGGTCAATAGAGATAGGCTCAAGGCTTTGTATTCTACACTTGCAGTAAATCCTCTAGCTCAACACCCCGGGCCGAAAGTTGAAACGAATTCTAGAACACTGCCGCCCATTTTTGGCCGCAAATCAGTGGGCCTGACTAGCTAGTCTTGCGTCTGCTTCAAGTCACATGGGTTAGCTAGCTCAGAGTCTTTGGGATAGCAAATAGAACCATAAACAGTGGGAATATTCATTTTAAGTTAAAGGCCCAGCTACGAGTCTGTGGCCTTGTTCAAAAGCGACCCATCGGTCGACTATAATGCATTGCCGTGAGTTTGCACAAACTAGTGAAAAAGGACGGTCCATCATCACTACAGGCCTGACCGGCGCAGTTGGTGGTGGAGAGTATAAGCACCGATATGCCATGGCTGTGAGCCTGTTAAATTGTGATCCAAATTATACTGTGTTGGACTACACGTAGTACAACCGGTGTGGGTCTTTGCGTTGACGTCGACGCATACGAGTACAACTCATTTACTTGTCCTCCAAGGACTCTCATGTATTGCCCTCTTATATACCCCATGTAGTCGCACCTCAGACGGTCTGTCGTCTCGTGCTTGTAATACTCCTCCTCATAGTGATTGCGCCTTCGTGCGTCCGTGATTTTCTCCCGCAAAGGTTTTCACATAAAAATCCGTGTCTCTTTGTCTCGTTTATTTCTCGTTATTATCTAACAAATGGTATACAGAGCCAAGTTGTAGATACGAGTTTTTTGAGACGAGATATTAGGGTTACATCGTGTGCGCCGCCGCACGCGTCTCTGACGATTCGTCGATCCGTCGGATCAATTTCCACGACCGAGACCGACAGGATTTTCCTTGTGCGCGCGCCCGTAACCGAACAGGAAGTCGATTTGGCCGGTCGTCGCTAGCACCCGAGGCTGCTGATCTACGTACATGCTAAAAGTACCGAGTCATCCGGCGAGTTGACGCTGCCGTAGATTCGATCGACTTCATGCGCTCCACGTCATCAACCAAAGCAAAAGCTAGTGGTACTATTGCTCGCCGGCCAGAAGCAAAGCAGTAGTTTAATTCGCATTCGATCCACTACGTGATTTGACTACTAGTACTATTTGTCATGTCAAGCTACAGATCAAGCTTTTGGTCTTCGATTACCCCAGCTACCAGGTGCAACTGTTCCTAGTTCTTTGCTCCGCGTAATTTAAATTCTGTCAAGATTTTTTTTCGACTTGTACTACTTTGTGCACAGATTTATCTATTAATGGCATCCATGAAGTATGATCTTCCGCTGCTGGACCGTGACACAAGGTTTACCCTATGGCAAGTCAAGATGCGGGCGTTGTTGGCACAGTCCGACTATGATGAAGCACTGGATAGTTTTGGGAAGAATAGAATTCAGGACTGGACTGATGAGGAGAAAAGAATTGATTGTAAGGCTTTGTCACAAATTCAACTCCATTTGCATAATAATATTTTGCAGGAAGTTTTGAGCGAGAAAACTGCCGCCGCTCTATGGTTAAAGCTGGAAGGGATTTGCATGACTAAAGATCTCACCAGTAAGATGCATCTGAAGCAAAAATTATTCCTGCACAGGTTACTCGAGGGAGGTAATGTTTTGAATCATATTTCAGAATTTAAAGAGATCATATCTGATCTAGCTGCAATGGAGGTTAAGTATAAAGAGGAAGATACTGCTTTAATGTCACTTTGTTCACTGCCAAGTTCTTATACCAATTTTAGAGACACCATATTATACAGTCGTGATACTCTCACGCTTAATGAAGTTTATGAAGCTTTGAACTCTAAGGAGAAGATGAAATTAATGGTGCCTCATGATGGTTTGAGTTCATCCCAAGCCGGGGGATTATCTGTTCGTGGCAGGACAAAGGAGAAGAACTCCAATAATGGAAACAGAGGCAAAAGTAAGAACGGCCACAGGGGCCGGTCGCAATCCAGAGACAAGAAATATTGCAAATATTGCAAGAGAGACGGGCATGACATCTCAGAGTGTTTCAAGTTGCAGAACAAGGAAAAGAGGAAAGGTAACAAACAAGGTGAAAATTCTGCTAATGTTGCTCGTGATGATAGTTTTGATGATGCTCTTGTTGTTATTGCTGGATGTGCTGAGACCAATGATGAGTGGGTACTTGATACTGCATGCACTTTTCATATGTGTCCACATAGAGATTGGTTTAATACTTTTGATTCCACTACTTCTGCTGGTTCCTTTTGGGTTTTGATAATTCACCATGCAAGATTGAAGGCATAGGTTCTATTCGAATCAAGATGTTTGATGGCATAATCAGAACTTTGACAGATGTTCGGTATATTCCGAAGATGAAGAGAAATCTTATTTCTACGAGTTCCCTTGATGCAAAGGGATACAAGTATTCAGGTGGAGATAGTGTTTTGAAAGTCACCAAAGGTTCCCTTACTGTGATGAAAGGTGATTTGAGTTCGACCAATGGTCTTTATTACCTTCAAGGTTCTACCGTTTCAGGTAACGCTACTCAAGTTATTTCAAAGAATTCTGATTGTGATGCTGCTAACCTTTGGCATATGGGTCTTGGACATATGAATGAACTTGGTTTAGCAGAGTTAAATAAGAGAGGTCTTCTTGATGGATATGAACCTGGTAAATTGAAATTTTGTGAGCATTGTATCTTCGGCAAAGCACAAGAGGGTGAAGTTCAATACTTCGACCCATACAACTGAAGGTATTCTTGATTGTGTGCATTCTGATTTATGGGGACCATCTCGCAAGAAGTCACTAGGTGGTGCAAGTTACATGCTGACTATTATTGATGATTATTCGAGAAAAGTTTCGCCTTATTTCTTGAAGCATTCTCAGCATTTAAGGAGTGGAAGATTATGATTGAGAGACAAACTGAAAAGAAGGTAAAAATACTTCGCACTGATAATGGTATGGAATTCTGTTCTAAGCAATTTAAGAATTATTGCAAGTCTGAAGGCATTGTCAGACACTACACCGTTCCTTATACTCCTCAACAAAACGGTGTTGCTGAGCGTATGAATAGGACCATTATTTCCAGAGCCCGTTGCATGTTGTCCAATGCAGGTTTGCATAGGCGTTTTTGGGCCGAGGCAGCTTCCACTGCTTGTTATCTCATTAACCGTTCACCGTCTATTGCTCTTAATAAGAAAACTCCAATTGAGGTATGGTCTGGTTCACCTGCTGATTATTCACAGTTGAGAGTTTTTGGTTGCACTGCTTATGCTCATGTTGATAATGGAAAATTGGAGCCTAGGGCTGTTAAGTGCATCTTTCTTGGTTATAAGTTTGGTGTTAAAGGTTTTAAATTGTGGAATCCTGAAACCCAGAAGGTGGTTATTAGCAGAAATGTTATCTTTAATGAATCTGCTATGTTACATGATGTGTCATCTACTAATGTTCCCGTTGAGAGTGAACAACAGCCTATTGTTCAGGAGCCTACTGTTCAGGTGGAGCATGTTATTGATTTAGGTGATACATCTGGTAAGGAAATTGTTGATGCACATGATGATCCCGTCGTTGATGATGAACATGTCACTCCCACTCCAAATCAGCCTATTATTCCACCCAGTTGGAATCTTGCACGTGACAGAGTTAGGCGGGCTATTAATAAACCTGACAGGTTAATTGAAGAGTGCAACATTGTTTCTTTTGCTTTATCTGTTTGTAACATCCCAAATTTTCAATTTGGTATGTTATACATAGATCATCATTGCATATCATATTTTATTGCATTTTAACAAATCCTCGATAAATCCTAAGCAACTCAAGGACCCTCGGAGAGAGTGGGGGATTTTCTCGAATTTTTCATATTTGATTTTCATCAAATTATAAAACGAGGATTTTGGTTTTAATTATTTTCTCTCCGGAAAAATATTTCATTTTAAAAAATAAACGAGAGGAGAAAATATGACTTCTCCAAAACAATTGAAATACTGGAGGAAAATTGTTAAAATCATTTATTGGATTTTATTTGCAATTTTATTTCCATTAAAAAAATATTGCATGTTTTCAAAATTTATTTTGTGTCAAAAAAATGTTCACCCTATTCTAGATTTTCTAATAGACGGGGAAATTTTGTTTTATCTTTTTTGGACTTTTATTTATTTTTCTATGAATTACTTTCCGCGGAACGTTTAAAAAAAATTGCGCTGCGCCCGACTGGGCCGAGCCCAGCCGAGCCAGGCCGCCGACCCACGCCCGTCGTCTCCTCTCCTTGCACGACGCCCCGCCGCCGCGCCATGTCCATGGCGGACACGGGAGCCGCCCCCGCCCGGCTTGCCCCTCCCCCAAGTCGCCAGACCCCCCTCCTATATATATAGCACCCCCTCCTCTCACCTCACCCCGCCGCCGCCGCATCGCACCCGCCGCC
>NC_057814.1:516528887-516536955 GCF_018294505.1 Triticum aestivum
AGCCGCCGTCGGAGCCCCGCCCCTCGCCGAGCCGTCGCCCGACCCCGCCACCCCTCGCCCCGAGCCGCCGGAGCCCCGCCGGAGCACGCCCCCGACGAGGTAGCCGCACCTCGCCTCGTTGCCGGTTTTGTTTTAAAAAAAACCGTTCGTTTAAAAAAACCCTAGATCGGTTTTTTTTCGGTTTTGTTATTTTGTGAGCGTTCACCGACTCGTTCGTTTTAACGAATGCGTTCGTCGGTTTTTCTCTGTTAACGAACGTCCGTTCTTTAACCGTTCGTCCGTTTTTCTTTTTCGTCGGATTTTTTTCCCGCGATTATCTCAGATTCGATTTCTGATCGAATCTTCGTTTTTGTTTAACTTTTCGCTCGTTTATCGGAATCAGGCGATTCAAGCGCCTAGAGTTTCGTCTCGAAATTCTCTTTTCGTTTAACCTACTCAAACAAGTTTTTGCTACTGTAAAATTTGACCTAGATCCAGATTAGTAAACGAAGCTTGTTTCTTTCACCGTTTGACTTTCGTTGCTTCGTTCGAGTTGATTCTTTTTGCAAACCGGAGTTCTTAAGTTGAACTTTCTGGTTGGATCTTTCATTCGAGTTTTACCTGTGCATTAGATGAGTACTGATTGTCTGCTTGTTTGTTTGCGATAGAGTACCCGGAGTGTGCCGCTTGTTACTTCGAATCGCTAGGTTACGCGGGTCATCAGCAAGGCAAGTAACACTTTGATCATATACCTTCCATACCCAGTTTTTATTGCATTAGATCTATTCCTCAAACATTGCATGATTAGGATCTAAATAAATTGTGGGTATTGGGAAGTACTTGAGGTAGTACCTATTACCTGTTTTGTTTATCAAACCCTTGGGAGTTACTTCTACATTGCTATTATATTGCCATGCTATGCTCGTAGACGTGGATTGGGTTTGAGAGATTTTCATGACAGATGTGAGATTGTTAATAATGGTTTACTTAAGGTGGCAACTAAAACTCACATCTGGGTGGATTGAGGTACCTGGGTATTCCAGGATTGCCTGTTTTTCTTTTGGACCGCCACCCAGGTTCAAAGGGATCATAAGATTATTCATGCTAGAAACTTCCGTCTGCAGCCGCAAGCTATTATGGGCTCTAGCATAGTTGACTAAGTTGTGTGAACTCTTACAGTGGTAGACTAGCAGATGTAGGGGAAAGTAGGTGTAACTGTCTACCCATACGTAAGGTGCAAACACTTCTGAAAGACTGTGTCTCGGTCATCCGTTACTCAAACACCATGTAGTGCGAGTAATCCAACGGAGGAGATCGAGTCTTGTGGGGAAAAGTGCGCAAACCTCTGCACCATGTACAAACTAATCATGGTTAGCCGTGTCCCCGGTTATGGACAACTTGAGTATCTAGTACTTGGATTATCATGTGAATCTCATCACCATGTTACTTTTAATTAATTTTGTTGGGTTAATAATGATTCTTAATTGGGATTGAGATGCTGTCAACCATCTCAATGTTTCACAACCACCATGATAGTTAAATAAAATTTGTTCCTTTGAAGTAGGGAAAAATTGGCTTTTCGCAAAACTGTAACCATAGAGCTTTCCACCAGCCATATATGCATGTAGTATAGCATTATTATGTTCATTATTCTCTATGTGTTACTTTGCCAGCATATTCTATTTGCTGACCCGTTTTCGGGCTGCAACGTTTCATGTTGCAGACTTTTTAGACGACGAGTAAGGTGCCTTAGGTCGTGGTCTTATACTCAGTGATGCCGCTGGAGTTGATGGACTCACTTATCTTCCAAGTCTTCCGCTGTTATCGTTCTTAGATGGCCTTAAGCCATATTTATCATACTTATTCTCTTTGGAGATATTCGATGTAATAAGTGTGTGATTGCTACTCTGTTATAAATCCTCCATTTGTACTGTGCGTGTCAGCATTACTGATCCAGGGATTACACTGGTGCACAGCAGCACAGACCATTTGAGGTCTGGTCGCTACAAAGGTGGTATCAGAGCACACGCTGACTGTAGGACACGACCACTAAGCTTAAGCCCTAGAAAGCTTCTCTCTTCTCATTTCTGACCCCTCTCCTTTTTCTACTCTTTTAGGAATGGCGGATGCAAGGAGCAAGTTCATGCAACCAGATGAAGACACGCCGTTTGGTCGACACTTGAAGGAAGTCACCAAGTACTTGAACATAGGAATACCAAGCATCACCGGAACCTACAACGCCACATTACCTGAAGAGGAGAGCTGGAAGATTCAAGTTCACATTCCAGGAAGGACGTTTGTGCCAGTTACTGAACCTATAAGATTGGTTTTCGAAGCACCAACCTGGAGTTTAGGGAAGAGCATGGCCGCTCACATCGCCATGGGACGCATTGGAGAAGTCTACTACCAGGAGCTTAAGGATACAATTTATCAGATTTGTGGACGCCGAGACGCGCAATGGGAGATGATCAGAACCAAGAAGGATGGATCAATTGCAGCTTTCATCCAGAAGCAAAACCAACATATTCGTCGCCAGGAGAACCAGATGTGCACGGACAAGGAAGAACTGAAGAAGGCATTAACGAAGATCAAGGAGCTCCAAGAAGAACTCAAGGCTACACGCGAGGATTATATGGAGGAAATCATCGCACTAGTAGGGAAGAATGACGACCTGGAGAAGAAGAATGGAGTATTCATGGGAAATCCAGTGCCAAAAGCAGAAGTTGACGAATGCACTTGTCCGGATAACTACATCATCATCGACGACACCGACTCGGAACCAAGTGAAGATGACTTTGTTGACGAAGCTGGAGCAGACATCATGGAGTCTTCAACGGATCAGAATTTTTAGTAGACCACCCTATCAGTAGTAGTTTTCCCCCATTTAATAGTATAGTTCAAGCACTTTGTAACGCTAGTTAGATCGATTGTTTTGCCTTGTTTGAATTGTTTGAGTGATATTGATTGTATTTGTCTCATGAGCATATGGGTAGTGTTTTCCCTCTAGACCTCATTCTATTCTTAACTCTCATCTCTTCTAACCCATCAGATGCCTCCGAGACGCGACACCGGATTTGTTTTCCCACCGGAGATCACCCAGTTGATTCAGCAACAGAATGCCCTGATGCAAGTGTTAGTACAGAACCAAGGCAACAACAACAACAACCCACTGCCACCACCACCTGTTGATCACTTAGCCCGTTTCTTGAGGCTAAACCCGCCGGTGTTTTCCAGTAGCACCGAGCCGATTGTTGCAGATGATTGGCTCTGCAAAGTTGGAAGGGAGTTGACCACTTCAGGATGCACAGATGCGGAAAGAGTGCGTTTTGCCGCACATCAGCTTGATGGACCCGCAGCATCATGGTGGGAGAATTATACAGCCACGCACCCTATTGACACTGTCACATGGGACCAGTTTCAGCAAGCTTTCCGTACAGCTCATGTTTCAGCAGGAGATATGGCTATGAAGAAGCGTGAGTTTCGCAACCTACGCCAAGGAGGATGCACCGTAGGCCAGTATGTGGAGGATTTCAGTAAATTAGCACGTTATGCACCAGATGACGTTGCTACAGATGCTGCCAAGCAGGAGAAATTTTTGGAAGGACTGAATGATGAACTGAGTATGCAGTTGATGGTAGCAACCTTCAACAACTACCAGGAGTTGGTAGATAGAGCTCTCATGATTGAAGGGAAGCAACAGCAGATTGAAAACCGTAAGAGGAAGTATGGACAAGGGAAGTATAACTCAGGAGCTCAACAGAAGCCTCGTTTTGCCCCGAAGCCGGGAGGACAGTTTCAGCATATCCATGGAGGAGGTAGTTCGCACAATCATAATGGCTCTAAAAATGGTAATGGGAATGGAGGAAGCAACGGACAGAACCGCACCAACCCATCTACCCCAGCCAAGAGGGACCTAAGCCAAGTCACTTGCTTTAAGTGCCAGAAGACTGGACATTATGCCAATGAATGTCCTGAAGCCCAAAATGGAAATGGCAATGCAAGCTCTGGGAAGAAGCCGAACCCGTTCAACAAAGGACATGTGAACCACGTGAGCGTGGAGGAGGTTGAAGCTCAGCCTGATGCAGTAATAGGTAAGTTTTTGGTTAAGTCATTTACTGCAACCGTTCTTTTCGATACTGGTGCATCGCATTCATACATATCAAGGGGATTTGTGAATAAGTTTAAGCTGTCCACCAAAGTTCTCAGAACCCCTATGTTAGTAACCTCGCCAGGAGCAGAGTATATGGCCAGCCAAGGATGTTTTCAGATACCATTGGCCATTGGTAGGCATGTTTTCCCCTGAGACCTCGTAGTTTTGGAGTCGCAAGGTTTGGATGTGATTTTGGGAATGGATTGGCTATCGTTGTATGGAGGAAACATCGATTGTGCCAGCAAGACGATTTTGCTTACCACCCCGGAAGGAAAAAGGATCAAGTATGTATCCCGGCATATGCCGAAGAGGACTCAAGTAAATTCCTTATCAGGAGTTGTACAGGAGGAAGTACCAGTGGTGAAGGATTATCCGGATGTATTTCCAGAAGAGTTGCCAGGCATGCCACCAAATAGAGACATTGAGTTCTTGATTGAACTTTTGCCAGGCACAGGGCCAATATCTAAGAGACCGTACAGGATGCCCGCAAAAGATTTGGAGGAAATTAAGAAGCAGATCAAGGACTTACTAGATAAAGGCTATATTCGCCCAAGTTCGTCACCTTGGGGATCACCAGTCTTCTAGTGGAGAAGAAAGATGGATCGCTGAGGATGGTTATTGATTACCGTGGATTGAATGAAGTGACCATCAAAAACAAGTACCCACTGCCGATGATCAATGATTTGTTTGACCGCCTACAAAGAGCTAAAGTATTTTCCAAGATCGATCTACGATCAGGATACCATCAGTTAAAGATTCGAGAGCAGGATATACCCAAGACGGCATTTACCACTAGATATGGATTGTATGAGTATACCGTTATGTCATTTGGTCTGACTAACGCACCTGCCTATTTTATGAACCTGATGAACAAAGTGTTTATGGAATTTCTGGATAAGTTCGTCGTGGTGTTCATTGATGATATTTTAGTCTTTTCCAAGAATGAGGAAGAGCATGAGGAGCATTTACGATTGGTACTTGAGAAGCTCAGAGAACATCAGTTATATGCCAAGTTCAGCAAATGTGAATTTTGGCTGAAGGAAGTTGGATTCCTTGGACATGTTATTTCTGGAGAAGGAGTAGCAGTAGACCCTGCCAAGGTTGACACAGTGACAAGTTGGGAATCACCCACGACAGTTGGAGAAATCCGGAGTTTTCTTGGACTTGCAGGATACTACCGGAGATTCATCGAGAATTTCTCGAAGATTGCTAAGCCCATGACTGAGCTATTGAAGAAGGACACCAAATTCAATTGGATTGAGGAATGTGAAGCTAGTTTCCAGGAGTTGAAGAAACGATTGGTTACCTCATCAGTGTTGATTCTGCCAGATCAACGCAAGGACTATGAAGTTTATTGCGACGCTTCTCGTCGAGGACTTGGAGCAGTGCTTATGCAGGAAGGAAGAGTTGTGTCATATGCTTCACGACAACTTAAACCCCATGAGAAGAATTATGCTACGCATGATTTGGAATTAGCAGCCGTGGTGCATGCATTGAAGACATGGAGACATTTTCTCAACGGAAACCATTGTGAGGTGTACACGGATCACAAGAGTTTGAAGTATATTTTCACGCAGAAGGAGTTAAATCTTAGACAGAGGAGATGGTTGGAGGTCATTAAAGATTATGATATGAGATTGCATTATCACCCTGGAAAGGCTAACGTAGTAGCAGACGCGTTGAGCCGCAAGAGTCATGTCAACACCCTCATGACAGGAGAGTTACCTCAGGAGTTAGCCGAGGACCTTCGCGAGCTATGTTTGGAGATAGTCCCAAAGGATATTTAGCGACATTGGAGATTCAGTCTACCTTGATGGAAAGGATCAGAGAAGCTCAGAAGACAGACAAGGAGATTGAAGAGATAAAGGAGAAGATGAGCAAAGGAAAAGCCAAGGGATTTCGTGAGGATGAGCACGATACCTTATGGTTTGAGGACCGCGTATATGTGCCAAATGATCCGGAGATCAGGAAGTTGATTTTGCAAGAAGCCCATGATTCACCATACTCGATTCACCCAGGGAATACCAAGATGTATTTGGATCTGAAGAATACTTTCTGGTGGACCGGAATGAAGAAGGATATTGCTGAGTATGTAGCTGTTTGTGATGTATGTCAGAGAGTGAAGGCAGAGCATCAGAAGCCAGCAGGATTGCTACAACCATTGCCGATACCCGAATGGAAGTGGGATAAAATAGGCATGGATTTTATCACAGGATTACCCAGGACTCGTTCAGGCTATGACTCAATATGGGTTGTAGTCGACCGTTTGACGAAAGTGGCTCATTTCATTCCAGTAAAGACCACTTACACCAGTGCTAAGTTGGCAAAGATATACATGACCAGGATCGTATGTTTGCATGGAGTTCCGAGGACCATTGTATCAGACAGAGGAACCCAATTTACCTCGAAGTTTTGGAAGCAGTTACATGAAACATTGGGAACCAGGCTAGAATTTAGTACAGCCTTTCACCCACAGACAGATGGACAGACCGAGAGAGTCAACCAGATTTTGGAGGACATGTTGAGAGCTTGTGCACTAGATTATGGATCTAGTTGGGACGACAATTTGCCATATGCGGAGTTTTCTTACAACAACAGTTATCAAACCAGTTTGAAGATGGCCCCTTTCGAAGCTTTGTACGGAAGAAGGTGTAGAACACCGTTGTTATGGGACAAAGTTGGAGACCGTCAGTTGTTTGGACCAGATTTGATTAAGGAATCTGAACAGAAAGTGAGGTTGATTCGCGATAGGCTCAAGGTAGCCCAGTCCAGACAGAAGAGTTATGCGGATTCTAAACGAAAGGAGACAGTCCACGAAGTTGGAGACAGAGTTTATCTTTGAGTATCACCACTTTGAGGAGTGAAGCGCTTTGGAGTTAAGGGAAAGTTAGCGCCCCGTTTTATCGGACCATACAGAGTTTTGGAACGTATGGGAGAAGTTGCCTACAAGCTGGAATTGCCCGAAGGATTGTCAGGAGTTCATGATGTATTTCACGTCTCCCAGTTGAAGAAGTGCCACGCAGAGATGGCTGAGATACCACTGAGAGATACTGTGCCACTGGAAGCGATTCAGCTGGAAAGTGATTTGACCTATGAGGAGAAACCAGTTAAGATTCTTGAGTATGCCAGCCGAGTTACCCGCAGTAAGGTTATCAAGTTTTGCAAAGTCCAGTGGAGTCACCACACGGAAGATGAAGCCACCTGGGAGCGAGAGGAAGATCTACGGAAGGACCACTCCCACCTGTTTTCTAGCCAACCCGAATCTCGAGGGCGAGATTCATCTTAAGGGGGGTAGGTTTGTAACATCCCAAATTTTCAATTTGGTATGTTATACATAGATCATCATTGCATATCATATTTTATTGCATTTTGACAAATCCTCGATAAATCCTAAGCAACTCAAGGACCCTCGGAGAGAGTTGGGGATTTTCTCGAATTTTTCATATTTAATTTTCATCAAATTATAAAACGAGGATTTTGGTTTTAATTATTTTCTCTCCGGAAAAATATTTCATTTTAAAAAATAAACGAGAGGAGAAAATATGACTTCTCCAAAACAATTGAAATACTGGAGGAAAAGTGTTAAAATCATTTATTGGATTTTATTTGCAATTTTATTTCCATTAAAAAAATATTGCATGTTTTCAAAATTTATTTTGTGTCAAAAAAATGTTCACCCTATTCTAGATTTTCTAACTAGACGGGGAAAATTTGTTTTATCTTTTTTGGACTTTTATTTATTTTTCTACGAATTATTTTCCGCGGAACGTTTTAAAAAAAAACTGCACTGCGCTCGACTGGGCCGAGCCCAGCCGAGCCAGGCCGCCGGCCCACGCCCGTCGTCTCCTCTCCTCGCACGACGCCCCGCCGCCGCGCCGTGTCCATGGCGGACACGGGAGCCGCCCCCGCCCGGCTTGCCCCTCCCCCAAGTCGCCGGAC